>NC_084634.1:4660584-4698084 GCF_033978795.1 Nerophis ophidion | reverse complement strand
TCCATCCTATCTTGCCGATTGTATTGTACCATATGTCCCGGCAAGAAATCTGCCTTCAAAGGACTCCGGCTTATTAGTGATTCTTAAAGCCCAAAAAAAGTCTGCGGGCTATAGAGTGTTTTCCGTTCGGGCTCCAGTACTCTGGAATGCCCTCCCGGTAAAAGTTTGAGATGCCACCTCAGTAGAAGCATTTAAGTCTCACCTTAAAACTCATCTGTATACTCTAGCCTTTAAATAGACTCCCTTTTTAGACCAGTTGATCTGCCGCTTCTTTTCTTTTTCTCCTATGTCCCACTCTCCCTTGTGGAGGGGGTCCGGTCCGATCCGGTGGCCATGTACTGCTTGCCTGTGTATCGGCTGGGGACATCTCTGCGCTGCTGATCCGCCTCCGCTTGGGATGGTTTCCTGCTGGCTCCGCTGTGAACGGGACTCTCGCTGCTGTGTTGGATCCGCTTTGGACTGGACTCTTGCGACTGTGTTGGATCCACTATGGATTGAACTTTCACAGTATCATATTAGACCCGCTCGACATCCATTGCTTTCCTCCTCTCCAAGGTTCTCATAGTCATCATTGTCACCGACGTCCCACTGGGTGTGAGTTTTCCTTGCCCTTATGTGGGCCTACCGAGGATGTCGTGGTGGTTTGTGCAGCCCTTTGAGACACTAGTGATTTAGGGCTATATAAGTAAACATTGATTGATTGATTGATTGAAAGTGAGTGCGACTTAGTCTTGAAGTGGGCGCAACTTAGACTTAAAGTGGTAGCGACTTAGACTTGAAGTGATTTACTCTTAAAGGGACTTAGACTTAAAGTGGGTGTGATTTAGACTTAAATTGGGTGCCACTTAGACTTAAAGTGAGTGCGACTTTGTCTTAAAGTGGGTGCAACTTTGTCTTAAAGTCGGTGCGACTTAGACTAAAAGTGGGTGCGACTTAGACTTAAAGTGGGTGCGACTTAGACTTAAAGTGGGAGCGACTTAGACTTAAAGTGGGAGCGACTTAGACTTAAAGTGAGTGCGACTTAGTCTTAAAGTGGGAGCGACTTAGACTTAAAGTGAGTGCGACTTAGTTTTGAAGTGGGCGCAACTTAGACTTAAAGTGGTAGCGACTTAGACTTGAAGTGGTTTACTCTTAAAGGGACTTAGACTTAAAGTGGGTGTGATTTAGACTTAAAGTGGGTGTGATTTAGACTTAAAGTGGGTGCGACTTAGACTTAAAGTGAGTGCGACTTTGTCTTAAAGTGGGTGCGACTTTGTCTTAAAGTCGGTGCGACTTAGACTTAAAGTGGGCGTGACTTGACTTAAAGTGGGTGCGACTTAGACTTGAAGTGATTTACTCTTAAAGGGACTTAGACTTAAAGTGGGTGTGATTTAGACTTAAAGTGGGTGTGATTTAGACTTAAAGTGGGTGCCACTTAGACTTAAAGTGAGTGCGACTTTGTCTTAAAGTGGGTGCGACTTAGTGTTAAAGTCGGTGCGACTTAGACTTAAAGTGGGCGCGACTTAGACTTAAAGTGAGTGCAACTTAGACTTGAAGTGACTTAGACTTGAAGTGATTTACTCTTAAAGGGACTTAGACTTAAAGTGGGTGTGATTTAGACTTAAAGTGGGTGTGATTTAGACTTAAAGTGGGTGCCACTTAGACTTAAAGTGAGTGCGACTTTGTCTTAAAGTGAGTGCAACTTAGTCTTAGAGTCAGTGCGACTTAGACTTAAAGTGGGCGCGACTTGACTTAAAGGGGTGCGACTTAGACTTGAAGTGGGTGCGACTTAGACTTAAAGTGGGCGCGACTTAGACTTAAAGTGAGTGCGACTTAGACTTGAAGTTGGCGCAACTTAGACTTAAAGTGAGTGCGACTTAGACTTGAAGTTGGCGCAACTTAGACTTAAAGTGGTAGCGACTTAGACTTGAAGTTATTTACTCTTAAAGGGACTTAGACTTAAAGTGGGTGTGATTTAGACTTAAATTGGGTGCCACTTAGACTTAAAGTGAGTGCTACTTTGTCTTAAAGTCGGTGCGACTTAGACTAAAAATGGGCGCGACTTGACTTAAAGTGGGTGCGACTTAGACTTGAAGTGGGTGCGACTTAGACTTAAAGTGGGAGCGACTTAGACTTAAAGTGAGTGCGACTTAGTCTTGAAGTGGGCGCAACTTACACTTAAAGTGGTAGCGACTTAGATTTGAAGTGATTTACTCTTAAAGGGACTTAGACTTAAAGTGGGTGCCACTTAGACTTAAAGTGAGTGCGACTTTGTCTTAAAGTGGGTGCGACTTAGACTTGAAGTGTGTGCGACTTAGACTTAAAATGTGAACGACTTAGACTTAAAGTGAGTGCGACTTAGACTTGAAGTGGGCGCAACTTAGACTTAAAGTGGGAGCGACTTAGACTTAGTGGGTGCGACTTAGTCTTAAAGTGAATGCGACTTAGACTTCAAGTGACTTAGACTTGAAGTGATTTACTCTTAAAGTGACTTAGACTTAAAGTGAGTGTGACTTAGTCTTGAAGTGGGAGCGACTTAGACTTAAAGTGAGTGCAACTTATATTTCAATCGACTTAGACTTGAAATGATTTACTCTTAAAGTGACGTAGCCTTAAAGTGGGTGCGACTTAGATTTAAGTGACTTAGACTTAAAGTGGGTGCGACTTAGACTTAAAGTGGATGCGACTTAGACTTAAAGTGGGTGTGACTTAAAGTGGGTGCGACTTAGATTTAAGTCACTTAGACTTAAAGGGGGTGCGACATAGACTTAAGCGACTTAGACTTAAAGTGGATGCGACTTAGACTTGAAGTGACTTAGACTTAAAGTAGGTGCGACATAGATTTAAAGTGACTTAGACTTCGAGTGTAACTTAGACTTAAGTGACTTAGACTTAAAGTGGATGCGACTTAGTCTTAAAGTGACTTAGACCTAAAGTGGGTGCGACTTAGACTTAAGTGACTTAGACTTAAAGTGGGTGCGACTTAAAGTGGATGCGACTTAGACTTAAAGTGGGTGTGACTTAAAGTGGGTGCGACTTAGATTTAAGTGACTTAGACTAAAAGGGGGTGCGACATAGACTTAAGTGACTTAGACTTAAAGTGGATGCGACTTAGACTTGAAGTAACTTAGACTTAAAGTAGGTGCGACATAGATTTAAAGTGACTTAGACTTAAAGTGAGTGTGACTTAGACTTAAGTGACTTAGACTTAAAGTGGATGCGACTTAGTCTTAAAGTGACTTTGACTTAAAGTGACTTAGATCTAAAGTGGGTGCGACTTAGACTTAAGTGACTTAGACTTAAAGTGGGTGCGACTTAGATTTAAAGGGACTTTGACTTAAAGTGGATGGGACTTAGACTTAAAGTGGGTGCAACTTAGACTTGAAGTGACTTAGACTTAAAGTGGGTGCGACTTAGACTTAAAGTGGGTGCAATTTAGACTTAAGTGACTCAGACTTAAAGTGGATGTGACTTAGTCTTAAAGTGACTTTGACTTAAAGTGACTTAGACCTAAAGTGGGTGCGACTTAGACTTAAGTGACTTAGACTTAAAGTGGGTGCGACTTAGATTTAAAGGGACTTTGACTTAAAGTGAGTGCGACTTAGACTTAAGTGACTTAGACTTAAAGTGGGTGCGACTTGGATTTAAAGGGACTTTGACTTAAAGTGAGTGCGACTTAGACGTAAGTGACTTAGACTTAAAGTGGATGGGACTTAGACTTAAAGTGGGTGCAACTTAGACTTAAAGTGGGTGCAACTTAGACTTGAAGTGACTTAGACTTAAAGTGGGTGCAACTTAGACTTAAAGTGACTTGGACCTAAAGTGGGTGCAACTTAGATTTAATGACTTAGACTTAAAATGGGTGGGATTTAGATTTAAAGTGACCTAGACTTAAAGTGGGTGCGACTTAGATTTAAGTGACTTACACTTAAAGGGGGTGCGACATAGACTTAAGTGACTTAGACTTAAAGTGGGTGCGACTTAGACTTAAAGTGACTTAGACTTAAAGTGAGTGCGACTTAGACTTAAGTGACTTAGACTTAAAGTGAGTGCGACTTAGACTTAAGTGACTTAGACTTAAAGTGGGTGCGACTTAGACTTGAAGTGACTTAGACTTAAAGTGAGTGCGACATAGACTTAAGTGACTTAGACTTAAAGTGGGTGCGACTTAGACTTGAAGTGACTTAGACTTAAAGTGAGTGCGACTTAGACTTAAGTGACTTAGACTTAAAGTGAGTGCGACTTAGACTTGAAGTGACTTAGACTTAAAGTGAGTGCGACATAGACTTAAGTGACTTAGACTTAAAGTGGGTGCGACTTAGACTTGAAGTGACTTAGACTTAAAGTGAGTGCGACTTAGACTTAAGTGACTTAGACTTAAAGTGAGTGCGACTTAGACTTGAAGTGACTTAGACTTAAAGTGAGTGCGACATAGACTTAGGTGACTTAGACTTAAAGTGGGTGTGACTTATACTTAAGTGACTTAGACTTAAAGTGGGTGAGATTTGGACTTAAAGTGGGTGCGACTTAGACTTAAAGTGACTTGGACTTAAACTGGGTGTGACTTGGATTTAAAGTGACTTAGACTTAAATTCAGTGCGACTTAGACTTAAGTGACTTAGACTTAAAGTGGGTGCGACTTAGACTTAAGTGAGTTAGACTTAAAATGAGTGCGACTTAGACTTAAGTGACTTATATTTAAAGTGGGTGTGACTTATACTTAAGTGACTTAGACTTAAAATGGGTGAGATTTGGACTTAAAGGGGGTGTGACTTAGACTTAAGTGACTTAGACCTAAAGTGGGTGCGACTTAGACTTAGTGACTTAGACTTAAAGTGGGTGTGCCTTAGACTTAAAGTGGGTACGACTTAGACTTGAAGTGACTTGGACTTAAACTGGGTGCGACTTAGATTTAAAGTGACTTAGACTTAAAGTCAGTGCGACTTAGACTTAAGTGACTTAGACTTAAAGTGGGTGCGACTTAGACTTAAGTGACTTAGACTTAAAATTAGTGCGACTTAGACTTAAATGACTTTGATTTAAAGTGGATGCGACTTAAACTTAAAGTGGGTGCAACTTAGACTTGAAGTGACTTAGACTTAAAATGGGTGGGATTTAGATTTAAAGTGACCTAGACTTAAAGTGGGTGCGACTTAGATTTAAGTGACTTACACTTAAAGGGGGTGCGACATAGACTTAAGTGACTTAGACTTAAAGTGGGTGCCACTTAGACTTAAAGTGAGTGCTACTTTGTCTTAAAGTCGGTGCGACTTAGACTAAAAATGGGCGCGACTTGACTTAAAGTGGGTGCGACTTAGACTTGAAGTGGGTGCGACTTAGACTTAAAGTGGGAGCGACTTAGACTTAAAGTGAGTGCGACTTAGTCTTGAAGTGGGCGCAACTTACACTTAAAGTGGTAGCGACTTAGATTTGAAGTGATTTACTCTTAAAGGGACTTAGACTTAAAGTGGGTGCCACTTAGACTTAAAGTGAGTGCGACTTTGTCTTAAAGTGGGTGCGACTTAGACTTGAAGTGTGTGCGACTAAGACTTAAAATGTGAACGACTTAGACTTAAAGTGAGTGCGACTTAGACTTGAAGTGGGCGCAACTTAGACTTAAAGTGGGAGCGACTTAGACTTAGTGGGTGCGACTTAGTCTTAAAGTGAATGCGACTTAGACTTCAAGTGACTTAGACTTGAAGTGATTTACTCTTAAAGTGACTTAGACTTAAAGTGAGTGTGACTTCGTCTTGAAGTGGGAGCGACTTAGACTTAAAGTGAGTGCAACTTATATTTCAATCGACTTAGACTTGAAATGATTTACTCTTAAAGTGACGTAGCCTTAAAGTGGGTGCGACTTAGATTTAAGTGACTTAGACTTAAAGTGGGTGCGACTTAGACTTAAAGTGGATGCGACTTAGACTTAAAGTGGGTGTGACTTAAAGTGGGTGCGACTTAGATTTAAGTCACTTAGACTTAAAGGGGGTGCGACATAGACTTAAGCGACTTAGACTTAAAGTGGATGCGACTTAGACTTGAAGTGACTTAGACTTAAAGTAGGTGCGACATAGATTTAAAGTGACTTAGACTTAGAGTGTGACTTAGACTTAAGTGACTTAGACTTAAAGTGGATGCGACTTAGTCTTAAAGTGACTTAGACCTAAAGTGGGTGCGACTTAGACTTAAGTGACTTAGACTTAAAGTGGGTGCGACTTAAAGTGGATGCGACTTAGACTTAAAGTGGGTGTGACTTAAAGTGGGTGCGACTTAGATTTAAGTGACTTAGACTAAAAGGGGGTGCGACATAGACTTAAGTGACTTAGACTTAAAGTGGATGCGACTTAGACTTGAAGTAACTTAGACTTAAAGTAGGTGCGACATAGATTTAAAGTGACTTAGACTTAGAGTGTAACTTAGACTTAAGTGACTTAGACTTAAAGTGGATGCGACTTAGTCTTAAAGTGACTTAGACCTAAAGTGGGTGCGACTTAGACTTAAGTGACTTAGACTTAAAGTGGGTGCGACTTAAAGTGGATGCGACTTAGACTTAAAGTGGGTGTGACTTAAAGTGGGTGCGACTTAGATTTAAGTGACTTAGACTAAAAGGGGGTGCGACATAGACTTAAGTGACTTAGACTTAAAGTGGATGCGACTTAGACTTGAAGTAACTTAGACTTAAAGTAGGTGCGACATAGATTTAAAGTGACTTAGACTTAAAGTGAGTGTGACTTAGACTTAAGTGACTTAGACTTAAAGTGGATGCGACTTAGTCTTAAAGTGACTTTGACTTAAAGTGACTTAGATCTAAAGTGGGTGCGACTTAGACTTAAGTGACTTAGACTTAAAGTGGGTGCGACTTAGATTTAAAGGGACTTTGACTTAAAGTGGATGGGACTTAGACTTAAAGTGGGTGCAACTTAGACTTGAAGTGACTTAGACTTAAAGTGGGTGCGACTTAGACTTAAAGTGGGTGCAATTTAGACTTAAGTGACTTAGACTTAAAGTGGATGTGACTTAGTCTTAAAGTGACTTTGACTTAAAGTGACTTAGACCTAAAGTGGGTGCGACTTAGACTTAAGTGACTTAGACTTAAAGTTGGTGCGACTTAGATTTAAAGGGACTTTGACTTAAAGTGAGTGCGACTTAGACTTAAGTGACTTAGACTTAAAGTGGGTGCGACTTGGATTTAAAGGGACTTTGACTTAAAGTGAGTGCGACTTAGACGTAAGTGACTTAGACTTAAAGTGGATGGGACTTAGACTTAAGTGACTTACACTTAAAGGGGGTGCGACATAGACTTAAGTGACTTAGACTTAAAGTGGGTGCGACTTAGACTTGAAGTGACTTAGACTTAAAGTGAGTGCGACTTAGACTTAAGTGACTTAGACGTAAAGTGGGTGCGACTTAGACTTGAAGTGACTTAGACTTAAAGTGAGTGCGACTTAGACTTAAGTGACTTTGACTTAAAGTGAGTGCGACTTAGACTTAAGTGACTTAGACTTAAAGTGGGTGCGACTTAGACTTGAAGTGACTTAGACTTAAAGTGAGTGCGACATAGACTTAAGTGACTTAGACTTAAAGTGGGTGCGACTTAGACTTGAAGTGACTTAGACTTAAAGTGAGTGCGACTTAGACTTAAGTGACTTAGACTTAAAGTGAGTGCGACTTAGACTTGAAGTGACTTAGACTTAAAGTGAGTGCGACATAGACTTAAGTGACTTAGACTTAAAGTGGGTGCGACTTAGACTTGAAGTGACTTAGACTTAAAGTGAGTGCGACTTAGACTTAAGTGACTTAGACTTAAAGTGAGTGCGACTCAGACTTGAAGTGACTTAGACTTAAAGTGAGTGCGACATAGACTTAGGTGACTTAGACTTAAAGTGGGTGTGACTTATACTTAAGTGACTTAGACTTAAAGTGGGTGAGATTTGGACTTAAAGTGGGTGCGACTTAGACTTAAAGTGACTTGGACTTAAACTGGGTGTGACTTGGATTTAAAGAGACTTAGACTTAAATTCAGTGCGACTTAGACTTAAGTGACTTAGACTTAAAGTGGGTGCGACTTAGACTTAAGTGAGTTAGACTTAAAATGAGTGCGACTTAGACTTAAGTGACTTATATTTAAAGTGGGTGTGACTTATACTTAAGTGACTTAGACTTAAAATGGGTGAGATTTGGACTTAAAGGGGGTGTGACTTAGACTTAAGTGACTTAGACCTAAAGTGGGTGCGACTTAGACTTAGTGACTTAGACTTAAAGTGGGTGTGCCTTAGACTTAAAGTGGGTACGACTTAGACTTGAAGTGACTTGGACTTAAACTGGGTGCGACTTAGATTTAAAGTGACTTAGACTTAAAGTCAGTGCGACTTAGACTTAAGTGACTTAGACTTAAAGTGGGTGCGACTTAGACTTAAGTGACTTAGACTTAAAATTAGTGCGACTTAGACTTAAATGACTTTGATTTAAAGTGGATGCGACTTAAACTTAAAGTGGGTGCAACTTAGACTTGAAGTGACTTAGACTTAAAGTGGGTGCAACTTAGACTTGAAGTGACTTAGACTTAAAGTGGGTGCAACTTAGACTTGAAGTGACTTAGACTTAAAGTGGGTGCAACTTAGACTTGAAGTGACTTAGACTTAAAGTGGATGCAACTTAGACTTGAAGTGACTTAGACTTAAAGTGGGCGCAACTTAGACTTGAAGTGACTTAGACTTAAAGTGGGTGCGACTTAGACTTAAAGTGACTTGGACCTAAAGTGGGTGCAACTTATACCTAAAGTGATTTGGACCTAAAGTGGGTGCGGCTTAGACTTGAAGTGACTTAGACTTAAAGTGGGTGCGACTTAGACTTAAAGTGACTTGGACCTAAAGTGGGTGCAACTTATACCTAAAGTGATTTGGACCTAAAGTGGGTGCGGCTTAGACTTGAAGTGACCTAGACTTAAGAGTGTCAGATGTAGTTAAAAGTGTGTGTGTGTCCTTGTGTTGTGTGACACCTGGACATGTGGTGTGTTGGACACATTGATTGAAGTGTTTGCGTTGCAAGCAAAGTCCAAAGTAAGATTGTGCCAATCTTCCTTCCTGCCGGCCACAGATCCACCTGGACAGTCCAGGATGTGTCATCTATCAGCTGAGTGGCCAGCCCCAGCTTGTAAAGTGTCATCCTGCCTCAGCGACTCCATAAAAGTGGCGGTGCGGTATTAATAGATCACGCATTAACTGCACCTCGGTCAATATGTAACATCAGTGAGAGGATGAAGACTTTTATTTACTGCAGCATCAGCCTGCTGCTCTCATAAAGGAGGGAGACTTTTTGGCTGGAAGTCTCTAGAAGCTGCAGCACATCTCTCTGCCGCTTCTTTTAAGCACCTAAAACATCTCTTCATGGTGCTCTTTGACCTTTCTCTGGCCAACCATCTGCCTTTTTAAACCAACATCAAATGGTCCTTTCCCCCGAGCACAGGAGTCGGCAACCCAACATGTTGAAAGAACAAAAATACAAACCCTGTTTCCATATTAAAATTGTGTTAGATGTAAATATAAACAGAATACAATGATTTGCAAATCATTTTCAAGCCATATTCAGTTGAATATGCCACAAAGACAACATATTTGATGTTCAAACTCATAAATAATAATTAACTTAGAATTTCATGGCTGCAACACGTGCCAAAGTAGTTGGGAAAGGGCATGTTCACCACTGTGTTACATCACCTTTTCTTTTAACAACACTCAATAAACGTTTGGGAACTGAGGAAACTAATTGTTGAAGCTTTGAAAGTGGAATTCTTTCCCATTCTTGTTTTATGTAGAGCTTCAGTCCTTCAACAGTCCGGGGTCTCCGCTGTCGTATTACGAAGCCACGCTGTTGTAACACGTGCTGAATGTGGCTTGGCATTGTCTTGCTGAAATAAGCAGAGGCGTCCATGAAAAAGACGGCGCTTAGATGGCAGCATATGTTGTTCCAAAACCTGTATGTACCTTTCAGCATTAATGGTGCCTTCACAGATGTGTAAGTTACCCATGTCTTGGGCACTAATACACCCCCATACCATCACACATGCTGGCTTTTACACTTTGTGTGGATAACAGTCTGGATGGTTATTTTTCTCTTTGTTCCGGAGGACACAACGTCCACAGTTTCCAAATATAATTTGAAATGTGGACTTGTTAGACCACAGAACACTTTTCCACTTTGCATCAGTCCATCTTGGATGATCTCGGGCCCAGAGAAGCCGGCGGCGTTTCTGGATGTTGTTGATAAATGGCTTTCGCTTTGCATAGTAGAGCTTTTCAGTCCGCAGGAAAATAAGTACGTTTTTGGTTCTGAAGCGACCCAAGGCCAGTCCATAGTGGATCTAACATATTAGTGTGAGAGTCCAGTCCATAGTGGATCTAACATAATAGTGTGAGAGTCCAGTCCATAAAGGATCCAACATAATAGTGAGAGTCCAGTCCATAGTGGATCTAACATAATAGTGTGAGAGTCCAGTCCATAGTGGATCTAACATAATAGTGTGAGAGTCCAGTCCATAGTGGATCTAACATAATAGTGTGAGAGTTCAGTCCATAGTGGATCTAACATAATAGTGCGAGAGTCCAGTCCATAGTGGATCTAGCATAATAGTGTGAGAGTCCAGTCCATAGTGGATCTAACATAATAGTGTGAGAGTCCAGTCCATAGTGGATCTAGCATAATAGTGAGAGTCCAGTCCAAAGTGGATCTAACATAATAGTTTTAGAGTCCAGTCCATAGTGGATCTAACATAATAGTGTGAGAGTCCAGTCCATAGTGGATCTAACATAATAGTGAGAGTCCAGTCCATAGTGGATCTAACATAATAGTGAGAGTCCAGTCCATAGTGGATCTAACATAATAGTGTGAGAGTCCAGTCCATAGTGGATCTAACATAATAGTGAGAGTCCAGTCCATAGTGGATCTAACATAATAGTGAGAGTCCAGTCCATAGTGGATCTAGCATAATAGTGTGAGAGTCCAGTCCATGGTGGATCTAACATAATAGTGAGAGTCCAGTCCAAAGTGGATCTAACATAATAGTTTTAGAGTCCAGTCCATAGTGGATCTAACATAATAGTGAGAGTCCAGTCCATAGTGGACCTAACATAATAAGGAGAGTCCAGTCCATAGTGGATCTAACATAATAGTGTGAGTCCAGTCCATAGTGGATCTAAAATAATACTGTGAGAGTCCAGTCCATAGTGGATCTAACATAATAGTGTGGGAGTCCAGTCCTTAGTGGATCTAACATAATAGTGAGAGAGTCCAGTCCATAGTGGATCTAACATAATAGTGTGAGAGTCCAGTCCATAGTGGATCTAACATAATAGTGTGGGAGTCCAGTCCTTAGTGGATCTAACATAATAGTGAGAGAGTCCAGTCCATAGTGGATCTAACATGATAAGGAGAGTCCAGTCCATAGTGGATCTAACATAATAGTGTGAGAGTCCAGTCCATAGTGGATCTAACATAATAGTGTGAGAGTCCAGTCCATAGTGGATCTAAAATAATACTGTGAGAGTCCAGTCCATAGTGGATCTAACATAATAGTGTGGGAGTCCAGTCCTTAGTGGATCTAACATAATAGTGAGAGAGTCCAGTCCATAGTGGATCTAACATAATAGTGAGAGTGTAGTCCATAGTGGATCTAACATAATAGTGAGAGAGTCCAGTCCATAGTGGATCTAATATAATAGTGTGAGAGTCCAGTCCATAGTAAATCTAACATAATAGTGAGAGTCCAGTCCATAGTGGATCTAACATAATAGTGTGAGAGTCCAGTTCATAGTGGATCTAACATAATAGTGAGAGTGTAGTCCATAGTGGATCTAACATAATAGTGAGAGTCCAGTCCATAGTGGATCTAGCAAAATAGTGTGGGAGTCCAGTCCATGGTGGATCTAACATAATAGTGTGAGAGTCTAGGCCATAGTGGTTCTAACATAATAGTGTGAGAGTCCAGTCCATAGTGGATCTAATATAATAGTGTGAGAGTCCAGTTCATAGTGGATCTAACATAATAGTGAGAGTGTAGTCCATAGTGGATCTAACATAATAGTGAGAGTCCAGTCCATAGTGGATCTAGCAAAATAGTGTGGGAGTCCAGTCCATGGTGGATCTAACATAATAGTGTGAGAGTCTAGGCCATAGTGGTTCTAACATGATAGTGAGGGTCCAGTCCATAGTGGTTTAACATAATAGTGTGAGAGTGTGGTCCATAGTGGATCTAACATAATAGTGAGAGTCCAGTCCATAGTGGATCTAGCAAAATAGTGTGAGAGTCCAGTCCATGGTGGATCTAACATAATAGTGTGAGAGTCCAGTCCATAGTGGATCTAACATAATAGTGTGAGAGTCCAGTCCATAGTGGATCTAACATAATAGTGTGAGAGTCCAGTCCATAGTGGATCTAACATAATAGTGTGAGAGTCCAGTCCATAGTGGATCTAACATAATATTGTGAGAGTCCAGTCCATAGTGGATCTAACATAATAGTGTGAGAGTCCAGTCCATAGTGGATCTAACATAATAGTGTGAGAGTCCAGTCCATAGTCAATCTAACATAATAGTGAGAGTCCAGTCCCTAGTGGATCTAACATAATAGTGAGAGTCCAGTCCATAGTGGATCTAACATAATAGTGTGAGAGTCCAGTCCACAGTGGATCTAACATAATAGTGAGAGTCCAGTCCATAGTGGATCTAACATAATAGTGTGAGAGTCCAGTCCATAGTGGATCTAACATAATAGTGTGAGAGTCCAGTCCATAGTGGATCTAACATAATATTGTGAGAGTCCAGTCCATTGTGGATCCTAACATAATAGTGTGAGAGTCCAGTCCATAGTGGATCTAATATAATAGTGTGAGAGTCCAGTCCATAGTAAATCTAACATAATAGTGAGAGTCCAGTCCATAGTGGATCTAACATAATAGTGTGAGAGTCCAGTCCATAGTAGATGTGACATAATAGTGTGAGAGTCCAGTCCATAGTGGATCTAACATAATAGTGAGAGTCCAGTCCATAGTGGATCTAACATAATAGTGAGAGTCCAGTCCATAGTGGATCTAACATATTAGTGTGAGAGTCCAGTCCATAGTGGATCTAACATAATAGTGTGATAGTCCAGTCCATAGTGGATCTAACATAATAGTGTGAGAGTCCAGTCCATAGTGGATCTAACATAATAGTGTGATAGTCCTGTCCATAGTGAATCTAACATAATAGTGTGAGAGTCCAGTCCATAGTGGATCTAACATAATAGTGTGAGAGTCCAGTCCATAGTGGATCTAACATAATATTGTGAGAGTCCAGTCCATAGTGGATCTAACATAATAGTGTGAGAGTCCAGTCCATAGTGGATCTAACATAATAGTGTGAGAGTCCAGTCCATAGTCAATCTAACATAATAGTGAGAGTCCAGTCCCTAGTGGATCTAACATAATAGTGAGAGTCCAGTCCATAGTGGATCTAACATAATAGTGTGAGAGTCCAGTCCACAGTGGATCTAACATAATAGTGAGAGTCCAGTCCATAGTGGATCTAACATAATAGTGTGAGAGTCCAGTCCATAGTGGATCTAACATAATAGTGTGAGAGTCCAGTCCATAGTGGATCTAACATAATATTGTGAGAGTCCAGTCCATTGTGGATCCTAACATAATAGTGTGAGAGTCCAGTCCATAGTGGATCTAATATAATAGTGTGAGAGTCCAGTCCATAGTGGATCTAACATAATAGTGAGAGTCCAGTCCATAGTGGATCTAACATAATAGTGTGAGAGTCCAGTCCATAGTAGATCTGACATAATAGTGTGAGAGTCCAGTCCATAGTGGATCTAACATAATAGTGAGAGTCCAGTCCATAGTGGATCTAACATAATAGTGAGAGTCCAGTCCATAGTGGATCTAACATATTAGTGTGAGAGTCCAGTCCATAGTGGATCTAACATAATATTGTGAGAGTCCAGTCCATAGTGGATCTAACATAATATTGTGAGAGTCCAGTCCACAGTGGATCTAACATAATAGTGTGAGAGTCCAGTCCATAGTGGGTCTAACATAATAGTGTGAGAGTCCAGTCCATAGTGGATCTAACATAATAGTGAGAATCCAGTCCATAGTGGATCTAACATAATATTGTGAGAGTCCAGTCCATAGTGGATCTAACATAATATTGTGAGAGTCCAGTCCATAGTGGATCTAACATAATAGTGTGAGAGTCCAGTCCATAGTGGATCTAACATAATAGTGAGAGTCCAGTCCCTAGTGGATCTAACATAATAGTGTGAGAGTCCAGTCCATAGTGGATCCAACATAATAGTGAGAGTCCAGTCCATAGTGGATCTAACATAATAGTGTGAGAGTCCAGTCCATAGTGGATCTAACATAATAGTGAGAGTCCAGTCCATAGTGGATCCAACATAATAGTGAGAGTGTAGTCCATAGTGGATCTACAATAATAGTGAGAGTCCAGTCCATAGTGGATCTTACATATTAGTGTGAGAGTCCAGTCCATAGTGGATCTAACATATTAGTGTGAGGGTCCAGTCCATAGTGGATCCAACATAATAGTGTGAGAGTCCAGTCCACAGTGGATCTAACATAATAGTGTGAGAGTCCAGTCCATAGTGGATCTAACATAATAGTGAGAGTCCAGTCCATAGTGGATCTAACATAATATTGTGAGAGTCCAGTCCATAGTGGGTCTAACATAATAGTGAGAATCCAGTCCATAGTGGATCTAACATAATAGTGAGAGTCCAGTCCATAGTGGATCTAACATAATATTGTGAGAGTCCAGTCCATAGTGGATCTAACATAATATTGTGAGAGTCCAGTCCATAGTGGATCTAACATAATAGTGTGAGAGTCCAGTCCACAGTCAATCTAACATAATAGTGAGAGTCCAGTCCCTAGTGGATCTAACATAATAGTGTGAGAGTCCAGTCCATAGTGGATCCAACATAATAGTGAGAGTCCAGTCCATAGTGGATCTAACATAATAGTGTGAGAGTCCAGTCCATAGTGGATCTAACATAATAGTGAGAGTCCAGTCCATAGTGGATCCAACATAATAGTGAGAGTGTAGTCCATAGTGGATCTACAATAATAGTGAGAGTCCAGTCCATAGTGGATCTAACATAATAGTGAGAGTCCAGTCCATAGTGGATCTAACATAATATTGTGAGAGTCCAGTCCATAGTGGATCTAACATAATATTGTGAGAGTCCAGTCCATAGTGGATCTAACATAATAGTGTGAGAGTCCAGTCCACAGTCAATCTAACATAATAGTGAGAGTCCAGTCCCTAGTGGATCTAACATAATAGTGTGAGAGTCCAGTCCATAGTGGATCCAACATAATAGTGAGAGTCCAGTCCATAGTGGATCCAACATAATAGTGAGAGTCCAGTCCATAGTGGATCTAACATAATAGTGTGAGAGTCCAGTCCATAGTGGATCTAACATAATAGTGAGAGTCCAGTCCATAGTGGATCCAACATAATAGTGAGAGTGTAGTCCATAGTGGATCTACAATAATAGTGAGAGTCCAGTCCATAGTGGATCTTACATATTAGTGTGAGAGTCCAGTCCATAGTGGATCTAACATATTAGTGTGAGGGTCCAGTCCATAGTGGATCCAACATAATAGTGTGAGAGTCCAGTCCACAGTGGATCTAACATAATAGTGTGAGAGTCCAGTCCATAGTGGATCCAACATAATAGTGTGAGAGTCCAGTCCACAGTGGATCTAACATAATAGTGTGAGAGTCCATTCCATACTGGATCTAACATAATAGTGTGAGAGTCCAGTCCATAGTGGGTCTAACATAATAGTGTGAGAGTCCAGTCCATAGTGGATCTAACATAATATTGTGAGAGTCCAGTCCATAGTGGGTCTAACATAATAGTGTGAGAGTCCAGTCCATAGTGGATCTAACATAATAGTGAGAATCCAGTCCATAGTGGATCTAACATAATAGTGAGAGTCCAGTCCATAGTGGATCTAACATAATATTGTGAGAGTCCAGTCCATAGTGGATCTAACATAATATTGTGAGAGTCCAGTCCATAGTGGATCTAACATAATAGTGTGAGAGTCCAGTCCACAGTCAATCTAACATAATAGTGAGAGTCCAGTCCCTAGTGGATCTAACATAATAGTGTGAGAGTCCAGTCCATAGTGGATCCAACATAATAGTGAGAGTCCAGTCCATAGTGGATCTAACATAATAGTGTGAGAGTCCAGTCCATAGTGGATCTAACATAATAGTGAGAGTCCAGTCCATAGTGGATCCAACATAATAGTGAGAGTGTAGTCCATAGTGGATCTACAATAATAGTGAGAGTCCAGTCCATAGTGGATCTTACATATTAGTGTGAGAGTCCAGTCCATAGTGGATCTAACATATTAGTGTGAGGGTCCAGTCCATAGTGGATCCAACATAATAGTGTGAGAGTCCAGTCCACAGTGGATCTAGCAAAAGTAGTGTGAGAATCCAGTCCAAAGTGGATCTAACATAATAGTGAGAGTTAGGAAGCGTTAGTGCTGCAGGGGGTTCTGGGTATTTGTTCTGTTGTGTTTATGTTGTGTTACGGTGCGGATTTTCTCCCGAAATGTGTTTGTCGTTCTTGTTTGGTGTGGGTTCACAGTGTGGCGCATATTTGCAACAGTGTTAAAAGCCTACTGAAATGAGATGTTCTTATTTAAACGGGGATAGCAGGTCCATTCTATGTGTCATACTTGATCATTTCGCGATATTGCCATATTTTTGCTGAAAGGATTTAATAGAGAACATCGGCGATAAAGTTCGCAACTTTTTGTCGCTAATAAAAAAGCCTTGCCTGTACCGGAAGTAGCAGACGATGTGCGTGTGACGTCACGGGTTGTGGAGCTCCTCACATCTGAACATTGTTTACAATCATGGCCACCAGCAGCGAGAGCGATTCGGACCGAGAAAGCAACGATTTGCCCATTAATTTGAGCCAGGATGAAAGATTCGTGGATGAGGAAAGTGAGAGTATTTTTATTTAATCCCTGACACCCTCCGCCTTCGACCTAATGGCCACCTTGATGGTTTAAGTCTGCTGAAGTCAAAACCTTCCAGTTTGTTGCCCAGTTCTCCATTTCCTGACCCACCGCTCCGGTCTTGTGTGTGTTTTCCAAAACGGGCGACTTCACTCTCAGCAATGCCCTGCTCCGTGCAATATTTCACGTTACCAAAATAAAAGCATGGTCCAAAGTGAACACAATGGCGACCCGGGAGGGCACAAAGTAAACATGGCCCTAAGTCCTGCATCTCAGTCAATTCCAAGGGTATGTATGGTGTGGGGGGAGTCCACATCTTATTAGTCACATGACTCTGCGTGGGGGGAGTCCACATCTTAGTCACATGACTCTGCGTGGGGGGAGTCCACTTCTTAGTCACATGACTCTGAGTAGAAGCATTTAAGTCTCATCTTAAAACTCATCTGTATACTCTAGCCTTTAAATAGACCTCCTTTTTAGACCAGTTGATCTGCCGCTTCTTTTCTTTCTCCTATGTCCCCCCCTCCCTTGTGGAGGGGGTCCGGTCCGATGACCATGGATGAAGTACTGACTGTCCAGAGTCGAGACCCAGGATGGACCGCTCGCCTGTATCGGTTGGGGACATCTCTACGTTGCTGATCCGCTTGAGATGGTTTCCTGTGGACGGGACTCTCGCTGCTGTCTTGGAGCCACTATGGATTGAACTTTCACAGTATCATGTTAGACCCGCTCGACATCCATTGCTTTCGGTCCTCAGAGGGTGGGGGGGGTTGCCCACATCTGAGGTCCTCTCCAAGGTTTCTCATAGTCAGCATTGTCACTGGCGTCCCACTGGGTGTGAATTCTCCCTGCCCACTGGGTGTGAGTTTTCCTTGCCCTTTTGTGGGTTCTTCCGAGGATGTTGTAGTCGTAATGATTTGTGCAGTCCTTTGAGACATTTGTGATTTGGGGCTATATAAATAAACATTGATTGATTGATTGATTGACATCTTAGTCACATGACTCTGCGTGGGGGGAGTCCACATCTTAGTCACATGACTCTGCGTGGGGGGAGTCCACATCTTAGTCACATGACTCTGCGTGGGGGGAGTCCACATCTTAGTCACATGACTCTGCGTGGGGGGAGTCCACTTCTTAGTCACATGACTCTGAGTAGAAGCATTTAAGAAGCATTTAAGTCTCACCTTAAAACTCATCTGTATACTCTAGCCTTTAAATAGACCTCCTTTTTAGACCAGTTGATCTGCCGCTTCTTTTCTTTCTCCTATGTACCCCCCTCCCTTGTGGAGGGGGTCCGGTCCGATGACCATGGATGAAGTACTGACTGTCCAGAGTCGAGACCCAGGATGGACCGCTCGCCTGTATCGGTTGGGGACATCTCTACGCTGCTGATCCGCTTGAGATGGTTTCCTGTGGACGGGACTCTCGCTGCTGTCTTGGAGCCAATATGGATTGAACTTTCACAGTATCATGTTAGACCCGCTCGACATCCATTGCTTTCGGTCCCCTAGAGGGGGGGGGGGGTTGCCCACATCTGAGGTCCTCTCCAAGGTTTCTCATAGTTAGCATTGTCACTGGCGTCCCACTGGATGTGAATTCTCCCTGCCCACTGGGTGTGAGTTTTCCTTGCCCTTTTGTGGGTTCTTCCGAGGATGTTGTAGTCGTAATGATTTGTGCAGTCCTTTGAGACATTTGTGATTTGGGGCTATATAAATAAACATTGATTGATTGATTGATTGACATCTTAGTCACATGACTCTGCGTGAGAGACAAAGAACGAGGATGGCAATGATCGAGCCTTCCTGGAGCAGCACTTATTTTGATGTCTGTTCCGAGGAGCGTGTGGGTGACTCGTCTGAGTCATGTGGTGTTTTTTTTAAACATTTAAAGCACTTTTTACTTCAGTGTTTTTTAACCACGTCTGCTGTTTCGTGGGAGATTATCTCATTTCACCTATTTGGGTTTAAAAAATATGTAAAGTAGTAATTGTAGTCTGCAAATGATGTGTTGTTGTTGAGTGTCGGCAGAGTAACCGTGTAATACTCTTCCATATCAGTAGGTGGCAGCCGGTAGCTAACTCCTTTGTAGATGTCAGAAACAGCAAGAGGCACAGTGCAGGTAAAAAGGTGTCTAATGCTTGAACCGGAAATAAACAAACAGGCGAGTGCCACTAAGAAAAGGCATTGAGGCTTAGGGAAGGATATGCAGAACGAAACTAAAACTCATGGCTATAAAGTCAAGAAAAACGGAATGCTGGACGACAGCAAAGACTTACTGTGGGGCAAAGACAAAGTACAAACCCCGTTTCCATGTGAGTTGGGAAATTGTGTGTGATGTAAATATAAACGGAATACAATGATTTGCAAATAATTTTCAACCCACGTTCATTTGAATATGCTACAAAAACAACATAGCTCGGTTGGTAGAGCGGCCGTGCCAGCAACTTGGGGGTTGCAGGTTCGATTCCCGCTTCCGCCATCCTAGTCACTGCCGTTGTGTCCTTGGGCAAGACACTTTACCCACCTGCTCCCAGTGCCACCCACACTGCTTTAAATGTAACTTAGATATTGGGTTTCACTATGTAAAGCGCTTTGAGTCAATAGAGAAAAGCGCTATATAAATATAATTCACTTCACTAGTTGATGTTCAAACTGCTAAACATTTTTTTTTTTGCAAATAATCATTAACTTTAGAATTTGATGCCGGCAACACGTGACAAAGTAGTTGGGAAAGGTGGCAATAAATACTGATCAAGTTAAAGGGGAACATTATCACAATTTCAAAAGGGTTAAAAACAATAAAAATTAGTTCCCAGTGGCTTGTTGTATTTTTTTATGTTTTTTTCAAAATTTTACCGGTCCCAGAATATCCCTAAATAAAGCTTTAAAGTGCCTTACTTTCGCTATCTTCGAAACCACTATCCATTTCCCTGTGACGTCACACAGTGCTGCCAATGTAAACAAACAATGGGAATACCACAGCAAGATATAGCGACATTAGCTCGGATTCAAACTCGGATTTCAGCGACTTAAGCGATTCAACAGATTACGCATGTATTGAAACAGATGGTTGGAGTATGAAAGTATTGAAGAATAAACTGAAGCTATTGACGTTATTCATAGCCATAGAATGGCCAAATAGCTGTGTTAGCATCGCCGGTAAAATGTGCGGACCAAACGATCAGGACTTTCGCATCTTTTGACACTGGAGCAACTTAAATCCGTCGATCGGTAAGTGTTTGTTTCGCATTAAATGTGGGTGGAAGGAAACGTAATATAGTTGCAAATGCATCTGCAGGTTATCCATACATCTCTGTGCCATGTCTGCCTTAGCATCGCCGGTAAATAGCATGTTAGCATCGATTAGCATAGCATGTTAGCATCGATTAGCTGGCAGTCAACATCAACGAAACTCACCTTTGTGATTTCGTTGACTTAATCGTTGCAAATGCATCTGCAGGTTATCCATACATCTCTGTGCCATGTCTGTCTTAGCATCGCCAGTAAATAGCATGTTAGTATCGATTAGCATAGCTTGTTAGCATCGATTAGCATAGCATGTTAGCATCGATTAGCTGGCAGTCAACATCAACAAAACTCACCTTTGTGATTTCGTTGACTATCGTTGCAAATGCATCTGCAGGTTATCCATACATCTCTGTGCCATGTCTGCCTTAGCACCGCCAGTAAATAGCATGTTAGTATCGATTAGCATAGCATGTTAGCATCGATTAGCTGGCAGTCAACATCAACGAAACTCACCTTTGTGATTTCGTTGACTTAATCGTTGCAAATGCATCTGCAGGTTATCCATACATCTCTGTGCCATGTCTGCTTTAGCACCGCCGGTAAATAGCATGATAGCATCGATTAGCGTAGCATGTTAGCATCGATTAGCTAGCAGTCACGCCGCGACCAAATATATATCTGATTAGCACATAAGTCAACATCAACAAAACTCACCTTTGTGATTTCGTTGACTTAATCGTTGCAAATGGATCTGCAGGTTATCCATACATCTCTGTGCCATGTCTGTCTTAGCATCGCGGGTAAAATGTGGAGACACTCTGGTACATTCAATGGGGGTCTGGCGGCAGACACTTTGGCATCTTGGGGCCAGTGGTGCAACTTGAATCCCTCCCTGTTAGTGTTGTTACACCCTCCGACAACACACCGACGAGGCATGATGTCTCCAAGGTTCCAAAAAATAGTCGAAAAAACGGAAAATAACAGAGCTGAGACCCAATGTTTACAATGTGTTGAAAATGAATATGGCGGCTGTGTTACCTCGGCGACGTCACATTCTGACGTCATCGCCTCCAGCGAGATAAACAGAAAGGCGTTTAATTTGCCAAAATTCACCCATTTAGAGTTCGGAAATCGGTTAAAAAAATATATGGTCTTTTTTCTGCACCATCAAGGTATATATTGACGCTTACATAGGTCTGCTGATAATGTTCCTCTTTAAGGAATGCTCATCAAACACTTATTTGGAACATTCCACAGGTTTGCAGGCTAATTGGGAACAGGTGGGTGCCATAATTGGGTATAAAAACAGCTTCCCAAAAAATGCTCAGTCTTTCACAAGAAAGGATGGGGCGAGGTACACCCTTTTGTCCACAACTGTGTGAGCAAATAGTCAAACAGTTTAACTCAAGATGTTTGTAGAGAGGCGGAGCCGATGGCAGGGCAGGGCAGGGCACGCTAGAGCCCTGCCCAAGATGGCGGCAAAGAGGCGGAGAATGCGTCCTTCCTAAGTGGTCCCTGGAACCCGCACGACGACAGCAAGGCTCCATGGACCACTCAGGAAGGACATGATCGGGCAGGTTTGACTCTCGTTTATTTTTCAATAAAAGAAATCGTTTTCGCCGTCGTCGCTCCGACTGCCCGCTCCTACGTCTCGCTCTTCAGCCGCCCCCCCGTCGTCGTCGTCTGCGTCTTGCTCTTTCTCGCTTTCTGCTGCGGCTTTTCCTCCACCTTTTCCGATCTCTCCTCCTTCTCCCCTTTTATACATCATGAGGAGATAAGTTAATATAGAGATATTGGGTGTCACTATGTAAAGCGCTTTGAGTCACTCGAGAAAAAGCGCTATACAAATATACTTCACTTCACTAGAGAGGCGGAGCCGACGGCATGCCCTGCCCAAGATGGCGGCAAAGAGGCGGAGAATGCGGCTGAGCGGAGAGGCGGGGCGTGCCGGGGGCAACGGCGACCGCCGTCCTTCCTAAGTGGTCCCTGGAACCCGCACGACGACAGCAAGGCTCCATGGACCACTCAGGAAGGACATGATCGGGCAGGTTTGACTCTTGTTTATTTTTCAATAAAATACGTCTTTTTCGCCGTCGTCGCTGCGACTGCCCGCTCCTCCGTCTCGCTCTTCAGCCGCCCCCCCGTCGTCTGCCTCTTGCTCTTTCTCGCTTTCTGCTGTGGCCTTTCCTCCTCCTTTTCCGATCCCTCCTCCTTCTCCCCTTTTATACATCATGAGGAGATAAGTTAATATAGAGATATTGGGTGTCACTATGTAAAGCGCTTTGAGTCACCTGAGAAAAAGCGCTATACAAATATACTTCACTTCACTAGAGAGGCGGAGCCGACGGCATGCCCTGCCCAGGATGGCGGCAAAGAGGCGGAGAATGCGGCTGAGCGGAGAGGCGGGGCGTGCCGGGGGCAACGGCGACCGCCGTCCTTCCTAAGTGGTCCCTGGAACCCGCACGACGACAGCAAGGCTCCATGGACCACTCAGGAAGGACATGATCGGGCAGGTTTGACTCTCGTTTATTTTTCAATAAAAAGTATTTTTCGCCGTCGTCGCTCCGACTGCCCGCTCCTCCGTCTCGCTCTTCAGCCGCCCCTGTCGTCGTCTGCGTCTTGCTCTTTCTCGCTTTCTGCTGCGGCTTTTCCTCCTCCTTTTCCGATCTCTCCTCCTTCTCCACTTTTATACATCATGAGGAGATAAGTTAATATAGAGATATTGGGTGTCACTATGTAAAGCGCTTTGAGTCACTTGAGAAAAAGCGCTATACAAATATACTTCACTTCACTAGGGAGGCGGAGCCGACGGCATGCCCTGCCCAGGATGGCGGCAAAGAGGCGGGGAATGCGGCTGAGCGGAGAGGCGGGGCGTGCCGGGGGCAACGGCGACCGCCGTCCTTCCTAAGTGGTCCCTGGAACCCGCACGACGACAGCAAGGCTCCATGGACCACTCAGGAAGGACATGATCGGGCAGTTTTGACTCTCGTTTATTTTTCGATAAAATACGTCTTTTTCGCCATCGTTGCTCTGACTGCCCGCTTCCCCGTTGTCGTCTGCGTCTTGCTCTTTCTCGCTTTCTGCTGCGGCCTTTCCTCCACCTTTTCCGATCTCTCCTCCTTCTCCCCTTTTATACATCATGAGGAGATAAATTAATCTCGCCTCTCCGCTCAGCCGCATTCTCCGCCTCCTTGCCGCCATCTTGGGCAGGGCTCCAGCGTGCCCCGCCGTGAGACCGTCGGCTCCGCCTTCCCACAATGTTCTTTACAAGTGTATGTACACTTCTGACCACGACCCTACATCCAACAATCCCTCTGTCGAAAACCAATACTCCAAGCCTCCTCCGTAGTAAGAGTGCTGTGTCAGCGCTGGAAGCTGAAGTCTGGCCAGGAAAGATAAGAGAGATGACCTCAAACAACTGTCGGCTTTAGTCATGCCTTGTTCTGTGGCGACACTCCACCCTGCTGGATTAAAGAGCTCTAATCCACTCACATCTCCAAAATTAGCCAAATGCTGGACTGCTCCAGCTCAGCGAATTCTGCTCCCCCCCGGTTATGAAGACCGCACCTCTCACTTCTTGTTTGGATCACACGCTTTTAATTGGCTCCATTGGCGTTTTAGTGCCAACTGGGGTCGTGCGGTATAGCACCGCAGTACTAATGAATCATTTTCAGTACTATACCGCCTCCTAAAGGTACCCCACGCGTCACGTCGTGCCATTGTTGTTTTTTTACAAGCAGACGAGCATGTTCGGCAACGCGCGCACACAGAGTACTTACAAGCAGACACAGCGTGGAGCGAGAAAAGGCCTAAAAACTAACGATAAAGATGAAGTTCTAACACTGAAACACCCTCAGGAAGAGGTGCTTTAAAGGCCTACTGAAAGCCACTACTAGCCACCACGCAGTCTGATAGTTTATATATCAATGATGAAATATTAACATTGCAACACATGCCAATACGGCCGCTTTAGTTTAATAAATTGCAATTTTAAATTTCGCGCTAAGTATCCTGTTGAAAACGTGGCGGTATTCTGGACGTCTGTGTTGCAGAATCTTTTGCAATTTGTTAAATGAATAATGGAGACGTCAAAGAAGAAAGCTGTAGGTGGGAAGCGGTGTATTGCGGCTGCTTTTAGCAACACAAACACAGCCGGTGTTTCCAGGTAATAGGAAGGTCAAAAGTGTGACTCAACACAGTCCTGTTACCTAAAAATGTATTTTAAGTATTATTTTATATTATTTTAAAGGCCTACTTAAAGCCACTACTACCCACCACGCAGTCTGATAGTTTATACATCAATGATGAAATATTAACATTGCAACAAATGCCAAATTACAATTTTAAATTTCCCGGGAGTTTCGTATCGGAAACGTCGTGTAATGATGACGTGTACGCAAGACTTCACGGGTTTTTAGGAAGCATGAGCGCTGCACACACACACAGCTAAAAATTTGTCTGCTTTAACGGCATAATTACACAGAATTTTGGACATCTGTGTTGCTGAATATTTTGCAATTTGTTCAATTAATATTGGAAAAGTAGAGTGAATGTAATTTATATAGCGCTTTTTCTCTAGTGACTCAAAGTGCTTTTACATAGTGAAACCCAATATCTAAGTTACATTCAAACCAGTGCGGGTGGCACTAGGGAGCATGTGGGTAAAGTGTCTTGCCCAAGGACACAACGGCAGTGACTAGGATGCGGGGATCGAACCTGCAACCCTCAAGTTGCTGGCACGGCCGCTCTACCAACCGAGCTAAACCGCCCACAAAGTCACAGTAGAAAGATGGAGTTGGGAAGCTTTAGCCTTTCGCCACACAAACACACGGTGGTTTTTATACATTGCTGAAAGATGTCAATGAATGAAATATAGGTCTAAGTGAGACCTACATAGAGGTTTTTGTTTCATCTCTTTACGACATTCTTACTGGAAGTTACAAGCAGTTTTCTCCGTGTTTTATTCCTAGGAGCAGTTTTGTCTGTGTTTTATTCCTAGGGGTCGCTGGAGCGCAATTTTTTTTTTTAGATGGCAATTTTCGCCAGTCCTGATGTGTATGTAAAATTTGGTGAGTTTTGAAGGATGTTAAGGGGGTCAAATCACTGCTCAAAGAGGCGGCGGTATATTAATAATAAAACCATAGAAATACAATAGGGTCCTCTGTCCCAAAGGTACATTCAGTCCCTAATAAATAATTAAAAAGAAAAGGTGCAGTTTCCCTTCAAGAAGCCAGCGCAATATTTAACGTTTCTTCTGCCAAGAGAGTAGGTTATGTGTTTATTTGATTTTATTGTTGTTTTTTAATTACAACTTTGGGCCACACAAACACACGGTGATTCCTTGTTTAAAATTCCTGGAGGTGAAAATTTACTATGGATCAGCGAACATGAACACAGTAGAAAGATGGAGTTGGGAAGCTTTAGCCTTTAGCCACGCAAACACACGGTGGTTTTTATACATTTTTTTGTTTTGAAGGAGTAATTGCCAACTTCTTGTCGATTTTTGCTGAAAGATGTCAATTAATGAAATATAGGTCTAAGTGAGACCTACATAGAGGTTTTTGTTTCATGTCTTTACGACATTCCTACTGGAAGTTACAAGCAGTTTTCTCTGTGTTTTATTCCTAGGAGCAGTTTTGTCTGTGTTTTATTCCTAGGGGTCACTAGAGCACAATTTTTTTTTATTAGATCGCAGTTTTCGCCTGTCCTGAGGCGTGTGTAAAATTTGGTGAGTTTTGAAGGATTTTAAGGGGTTCAAATTACAGCTCAAAGAGGCGGCGGTATATTAATAATAAAACCATAGAAATACAATAGGGTCCTCTGTCCCAAAGGTACATTCCGTCCCTAATAAATAATTAAAAAGAAAAGGTGCAGTTTCCCTTCAAGAAGCCAGCGCAATATTTAACGTTTCTTCTGCGAAGAGACTAGGTTATGTGTTTATATTATTTTATTGTTGTTTTTTAATTACAACTTCGAGCCACACAAACACACCGTGGTTTTTATACATTTTTTGTTTTGAAGGGGTAATTGCCAACTTCCTGTTGATTTTTGCTGAAAGATGTCAATTAATGAAATGTAGGTCTAAGTGAGACCTACATAGAGGTTTTTGTTTCATGTCTTTACGACATTCCTACTGGAAGTTACAAGCAGTTTTGTCCGTGTTTTATTCCTAGGAGCAGTTTTGTCTGTGTTTTATTCCCAGGGGTCGCTAGAGCGCAATTTTTTTTTTATTAGATCGCAATTTTCGCCAGTCCTGATGTGTGTGTAAAATTAGGTGAGTTTTGAAGGATGTTAAGGGGGTCAAATTATAGCTCAGAGAGCTAATAATAAAACCATATAAATACAATAGGGTCCTCTGTCCGAAAGGTACATTCCGTCCCTAATAAATAATTAAAAAGAAAAGGTGCAGTTTCCCTTCAAAAAACCAGCACAATATTTAACGTTTCTTCTGCCAAGAGAGTAGGTTATGTGTTTATTTTATTTTATTGTTATTTTTCAATTACAACTTCGATTAAACATTTTAGTGTGTGTTTAAGTACTTTTCGGGCACATGGATGATAATGATTACCATTAAAATGTTGCTTACAATAATTTTGACGTAAAATGTTCGTATTGTTACATCGAGTTTAAACATGGCGTTCTATAAAACAGCAAATACTTCCATTGACACTTTTTGTCACATGTTTGGTGAGTAATCTTAGGTGACATATATTAAACAAGACAAGAAACAAGGAATTAAACTGAGACATAATTAAATTTGGCTCAATTGAGGAGAGACGTGTGGACTGTACTCTTTGTAGAGTCTCATCACGCTCCTGACGAAAGATTGTACGCATCGTTTATTATTTAGACTTTCCTTGATTAAATGGCAACAGCTGTTTCTAAAGGAAGGGGGTCGTAAACAGGTGTTGCCTTTGGCCACAAAACAGTTCAAAGAAAAGATCCCTGGAGGGGAGTCAGGTCCTCCTTCCTCTTCGCTTTGTAGATCTCGGGTCAAGACAATATCTTTCTGTTGATTACAATACATTTTCATGTTGCTTCCCATCCTACACAGTGGAGTTTTACAAGGCTTTTGATTGGCAATATCATCCATCCATTTTCTACCGCTTATTCTCATTCGTGGTAAAGACGGCTTTTGTCTTCTCGCCAGGAACTCAAGGCAACACAAAGTTATTATTATTCTGACAACCCTGTTAGATTGTTAACTTTGTATCGATCGAGTTAGCCACACATTACGTGACTTGTGTTTACTGACCTGAATATCAATCCATCAGTTCCAAAGTACACGGTTTTTGGTGGAAGCTCCGCCTACCAAAAAAATTCATAACAAACTTCTATGTAGCTTTTGTTCATCAGACATATCATTGCAATACATCAGGGTGAAAAAACTTGGGTCACTAAAGGATTTGGTTTCATCAGAAGGAAATAAGTGACAGTACAAAAATATAAATTTCTCCCATAGTACTATCAGAAGGATTTTTAGTAGTCTAATAAAACGCTTGTTTGTTTTCTGTGAATGAGGAAAAACTATCTGGCAGCTCAATATTAATTGAAAGGTTCAACATTGTTAAATTCATAATAGTATGTAATATATATATATATATGTATATATATATATATATATATGTAGTAACATTCATAATAACATGTAATATATACATGATGTAAGTATATATGTAGTATCTAGTAACATTCATAATAACATGTAATATATATACATATATATATACTGTATATATATATAATGTAGAACATTCACAATAACATGTAATATATACATGATTTAAGTATATAAGTCATGTAGTAACATTCATATTAACATGTAATATATACATGATGTAAGTATATGTAGTATCTAGTAACATTCATAATAACATGTAATATATACATGATGTAAGTATATGTAGTATCTAGTAACATTCATAATAACATGTATTATTTACATGATGTAAGTATAAATGTCATGTAGTAACATAATAACATGTAATATCTACATGATGTAAGTGTATATGTAGTATCTAGTAACATTCATAATATGTAATATATACATGATGTAAGTGTATGTAGTATCTAGTAACATTCATAATAACATGTAATATATACATGATGTAAGTATATATGTAGTATCTAGTAACATTCATAATAACATGTAATATATACATGATGTAAGTATATATGTAGTATCTAGTAACATTCATAATAACATGTAATATATACATGATGTAAGTATATATGTAGTATCAAGTAACATTCATAACAACATATAATATGTATATATGTCATGTAGTAACATTCATAATAACATGTAATATATACATGATGTAAGTATATATGTAGTATCTAGTAACATTCATAATATGTAATATATACATGATGTAAGTATATATGTAGTATTTAGTAACATTCATAATAACATGTAATATATACATGATGTAAGTATATATGTAGTATCTAGTAACATTCATAATAACATGTATTATTTACATGATGTAAGTATAAGTGTCATGTAGTAACATTCATAATAACATGTAATATATACATGATGTAAGTGTATGTAGTATCTAGTAACATTCATAATAACATGTAATATATACATGATGTATGTTTATGTAGTATCTAGTAATATTTATAATAACATGTAATATCTACATGATGTAAGTGTATATGTAGTATCTAGTAACATTCATAATATGTAATATATACATGATGTAAGTGTATGTAGTATCTAGTAACATTCATAATAACATGTAATATATACATGATGTAAGTATATATGTAGTATCTAGTAACATTCATAATAACATGTAATATATACATGATGTAAGTATATATGTAGTATCTAGTAACATTCATAATAACATGTAATATATACATGATGTAAGTATATATGTCATGTAGTAACATTCATAATATGTAATATATACATGATGTAAGTATATATGTAGTATCAGGTAACATTCATAACAACATATAATATGTATATATGTCATGTAGTAACATTCATAATAACATGTAATATATACATGATGTAAGTATATATGTAGTATCTAGTAACATTCATAATATGTAATATATACATGATGTAAGTATATATGTAGTATTTAGTAACATTCATAATAACATGTAATATATACATGATGTAAGTATATATGTAGTATCTAGTAACATTCATAATAACATGTATTATTTACATGATGTAAGTATAAGTGTCATGTAGTAACATTCATAATAACATGTAATATATACATGATGTAAGTGTATGTAGTATCTAGTAACATTCATAATAACATGTAATATATACATGATGTATGTTTATGTAGTATCTAGTAATATTTATAATAACATGTAATATATACATGATGTAAGTATATATGTAGTATCAAGTAACATTCATAACAACATATAATATGTATATGTAAGTATGTATATATGTCATGTAGTAACATTCATAATAACATGTAATATATACATGATGTAAGTATATATGTAGTATCTAGTAACATTCATAATAACATGTAATATATACATGATGTAAGTATATATGTAGTATCTAGTAACATTCATAATAGCATGTAGTATATACATGATGTAAGTATAAATGTCATGTAGTAAAATAATATGTAATATATACATGATGTAAGTATATATGTAGTATCTAGTAACATTCATAATAACATGTATTATTTACATGATGTAAGTATAAATGTCATGTAGTAAAATAATGATATTAAATATATACATGATGTAAGTGTATATGTAGTATCTAGTAACATTCATAATAACATGTATTATTTACATGATGTAAGTATAAATGTCATGTAGTAAAATAATGATATGTAATATATACATGATGTAAGTGTATATGTAGTATCTAGCAGAGGTGTGGACTCGAGTCACATGACTTGGACTCGAGTCAGACTCGAGTCATGAATTTGATGACTTTAGACTCGACTTGACACAATGTAAAAAGACTTGCGACTCGACTTAGACTCCAACATCAATGACTTGTGACTTGACTTGGACTTGAGCCTTTTGACTTGACATGACTTGCTACTTTCCCCAAAACCCAACGATTAAAAAGTTATTCAGGAGCGCTCCGTGTCTGTCAGCGTGTGTGCGATGACAGTGTGTGTGCGATGACAGCGTGTGTGCGATGACAGCGTGTGCGCCACCTGTCACAACAACAGCCAATCAAATTACATCCACGTTATTTCCGTCACACAGCATTCAGCCAATCAAATTGCAGGAAAACCAACGAAAAAGTGAGGAAAAGCCATGCCAAAAATTGTTTTGTTCGGGTATAAAAACTATGGTCAACAAAAAACGAATTGCCGTATGCAAAGCCTGCGGTTCTAACGTGGGTCTCGGGGGCAGCAGCCAAAGGCGGACCCGACCAACGCTGCTTGCAGCTTTAATTATTTATTGAAACTGGATTTTGCACGTCACTATAAAGTTACCTCGGATTCAGGAGGAACAGTGTGGTTTTCGTCCTGGTCTCTGAACTGTGGACCAGCTCTATACTCTCGGCAGGGTTCTTGAGGGTGCATGGGAGGTTGCCCAACCAGTCTACATGTGCTTTGTGGACTTGGAGAAGGCATTGGACCGTGTCCCTCGGGAAGTCCTGTGGGGAGTGCTCAGGGAGTATGGGGTATCGGACTGTCTTATTGTGGCGGTCCGCTCCCTGTATGATCAGTGTCAGAGCTTGGTCCGCATTAAGTCAGACACATTTCCAGTGAGGGTTGGACTCCGCCAAGGCGCCGATTCTGTTCATAACTTTTATGGACAGAATTTCTAGGAGCAGTCAAGGCGTTGAGGGGATCCGGTTTGGTAACCGCAGGATTAGGTCTCTGCTTTTTGCAGATGATGTGGTCCTGATGGCTTCATCAGACCGGGATCTTCAGCTCTCACTGGATCGGTTCGCAGCCGAGTGTGAAGCGACCGGAAAGAGAATCAGCACCTCCAAGTCCGAGTCCATGGTTCTCGCCCGGAAAAGGGTGGAGTGCCATCTCCGAGTTGGGGAGGAGACCCTGCCCCAAGTGGAGGAGTTCAAGTACCTAGGAGTCTTGTTCACGAGTGAGGGAAGAGTGGATGGTGAGATCGACAGGCGGATCGGTGCGGCGTCTTCAGTAATGCGGACGTTGTATCGATCCGTTGTGGTGAAGAAGGAGCTGAGCCGGAAGGCAAAGCTCTCAATTTACCGGTCAATCTACGTTCCCATCCTCACCTCTGGTCATGAGCTTTGGGTCATGACCGAAAGGATAAGATCACGGGTACAAGCGGCCCAAATGAGTTTCCAGGTCTCTCCCTTAGAGATAGGATGAGAAGCTCAGCCACCAAACCGGATCCCCTCAACGCCCGTTTGAAAGTAAGGAAGCAAGAACTCGGAAATAAACTGTTTATGTTCTGAAATCTGTCTTTCCCAGTGTTGAATTTAAGTACATGGTCCACCCACATCCATGGTTCTCGCCCGGAAAAGGGTGGAGTGCCATCTCCGGGTTGGGGAGGAGACCCTGCCCCAAGTGGAGGAGTTCAAGTACCTAGGAGTCTTGTTCACGAGTGAGGGAAGAGTGGATCGTGAGATCGACAGGCGGATCGGTGCAGCGTCTTCAGTAATGCGGACGTTGTACCGATCCGTTGTGGTGAAGAAGGAGCTGAGCCGGAAGGCAAAGCTCTCAATTTACCGCTCCATCTACGTTCCCATCCTCACCTATGGTCATGAGCTTTGGGTCATGACCGAAAGGATAAGATCACGGGTACAAGCGGCCCAAATGAGTTTCCAGGTCTCTCCCTTAGAGATAGGGTGAGAAGCTCTGGAACTCAAAGTAAAGCCGCTGCTCCTCCACATGGAGAGGAGCCAGATGAGGTGGTTCGGGCATCTGGTCAGGATGCCACCCGAACGCCTCCCTAGGGAGGTGTTTAGGGCACGTCCAACCGGTAGGAGGCCACAGGGAAGACCCAGGACACGTTTGGAAGACTATGTCCTGGGAACGCCTCGGGATGCCCCGGGAAGAGCTAGACGAAGTGGCTGGGGAGAGAGAAGTCTGGGCTTCCCTGCTTAGGCTGTTGCCCCCGCTACCCGACCTCGGATAAGCGGAAGATGATGGATGGATGGATATAAAGTTATTTAAGCCTTGCTTGTTCAATATTCGATGCAAAACTTGTTTGCGTCCCTATTAAAAGGTTCATTTTTTCAACCTCGCCCGCGGCTTTGTTCAGTTTTACATTTTGGCCCACTCTGTATTTGAGTCTGACACCCCTGGTCTAGTGAGTCAGACATCAGCTGATTGTGAGACGAGGGAAACTACAGTTTGACTCATTCCTCGGTCTTGTTCTACCCCCCTCCTTGCACCTCCACTAACTGTCACTCCAACACCCTGCAGGGAGCGCCGCGATGAACAAGCTACGGCAGAGCTTCCGGCGGAAGAAAGACATCTACGTGCCGGAGTCCAGCCGGCCGCACCAGTGGCAGACGGACGAGGAGGCGGTCCGCAGCGGGAAATGCAGCTTTGCGGTCAAGGTGACACCCGCTACACGCACACACACACCCTGCTGTACCCGCCTTACTTTAGTGCACACTTCCTCGTGTGGGATTAATCAGCCTTCAGAGAGCCCACCTTGCATCGGAAGTCAATTCTAAAGTAAATGCGAACATTCCGGAAGGAAATAGTTTGAATTAAAGCTGCAAGCATTGATGGACGGGACCAAATTTTGCTGGTGTTTCCTGCCTTTACCCATTCAACATATCTTTACCTGCACATTACCTACCTTCCCTGCATCCTGGGGTCACACTGGTGCTTCTTTCTGTCACCCAGACATTCTGGTGCTTCCTGCCATCACCCAGACAACATATCTCTACCTGCACATTACCTACCTTCTCTGTATCCTGGTGTCAAACTGGTGCTTCCTGCCATCACCCAGACAACATATCTCTACCTGCACATTGCCTACCCTCTCTGTATCCTGGAGTCAAACTGGTGCTTCCTGCCATCACCCAGACAACATATCTCTACCTGCACATTGCCTACCTTCTCTGTATCCTGGAGTCAAACTGGTGCCTCCTTCTTTCACCCAGACAACATATCTTTACCTACTCATTACCTACCCTCTCTGTATCCTGGAGTCAAACTGGGGCCTCCTTCTTTCACCCAGTCAACATATCTTTACCTGCACATTACCTACCCTCTCTGTATCCTGGTGTCAAACTGGTGCCTCCTTCTTTCACCCAGTCAACATATCTTTACCTGCACAATACCTACCCTCTCTGTATCCTGGAGTCAAACTGGTGCCTCCTTCTTTCACCCAGACAACATATCTTTACCTGCACATTACCTACCCTCTCTGTATCCTGGAGTCAAACTGGGGCCTCCTTCTTTCACCCAGTCAACATATCTTTACCTGCACATTACCTACCTTCTCTGTATCCTGGTGTCAAACTGGTGCCTCCTTCTTTCACCCAGACAACATACTTTACCTGCACATTACCTACCCTCTCTGTATCCTGGTGTCAAACTGGTGCCTCCTTCTTTCACCCAGACAACATATCTTTACCTGCACATGACCTACCTTCTCTGTATCCTGGTGTCAAACTGGTGCCTCCTTCTTTCACCCAGACAACATACTTTACCTGCACATTACCTACCTTCTCTGTATCCTGGAGTCAAACTGGTGCCCCCTTCTTTCACCCAGACAACATATCTTTACCTGCACATGACCTACCTTCTCTGTATCCTGGTGTCAAACTGGTGCCTCCTTCTTTCACCCAGACAACATATCTTTACCTGCACATTACCTACCCTCTCTGTATCCTGGAGTCAAACTGGTGCCTCCTTCTTTCACCTAGTCAACATATCTTTACCTGCACATTACCTACCCTCTCTGTATCCTGGAGTCAAACTGGTGCCTCCTTCTTTCACCTAGTCAACATATCTTTACCTGCACATTACCTACCTTCTCTGCATTGTGTGGTCACGCTGGTGCTTCCTGCTTTTAAGCAGCCATCTTGAGACGGCAGCAGTGCAGAAGTTCTTTGAAGGCTCGTAAAATCAAAACCTGAGCAGTTAAAAAACTCTTTCGTCAACTTTTAATCAGAAGGGTTCAATCTCTTTCCTGTGCTAGTTTGAAGCCGACACAACAAACGCGCTCAGAGGAGATAATGTTGGAAAAAAGGTGACGGGTTTTCACAAAACTTTTGTTTTGAAGGGGTGATTGCCAACTTCCTGTTGATTTTTGCTGAAGGATGTCATTTAATGAAATGTAGGTCTAAGTGAGACCTACATAGAGGTTTTTGTTTCATGTCTCTACAACAAGCAGTTTTATCTGTGTTTTTTTCCCAAGAGCAGTTTTGTTAGTGTTTTATTCCTAGGGTGCGCTAGAGCGCAATTTTGAGTTTTGGGGTTTTCTTTTTTTTTTTTTTTTATTAGATCGCAATTTTCACAGGTCTTGATGTGTGTGTCCAGTTTGGTGAGTTTTGAAGCATTATAAAGGGGTCAAATTACAACTCAAAACTCTTTCGTCAACTTTTAGTCAGAAAGGTTCAATCTTTTTCCTGTGCTAGTTTGAAGCCGACACAACAAATGCGCTCAGAGGAGATAATGTTGAAAAAAAGGTGACGGGTTTTTACAAAACTTTTGTTTTTGAAGGGGTAATTGCCAACTTCCTGTTTATTTTTTTGTTGTTGAAGGGTGTCAATGAATGAAATTGACACCGTCCCCGCTTGGGATGGTTTCCTGTGGACGGGACTCTCGCTGCTGTCTTGGATCCGCTTTGAACTGAACTCTCGCGGCTGTGTCGGAGCCACTATGGATTGAACTTTCACAGTATCATGTTAGACCCGCTCGACATCCATTGCTTTCGGTCCCCTAGAGGGGGGGCGTTGCCCACATTTGAGGTCCTCTGCAAGGTTTCTCATAGTCATCATTGTCACTGGCGTCCCACTGGATGTGAATTCTCCCTGCCCACTGGATGTGAGTTTTCCTTGCCCTTATGTGGGTTCTTCCGAGGATGTTCTATTCGTAATGGTTTGTACAGTCCTTTGAGATATTTGTGATTTAGGGCTATATAAATAAACTTGGATTGATTGATTGAAATGTAGGTCTAAGTGAGACCTACATGGAGGTTTTTGTTTCATGTTTCTATGACATTCCTACCGGGAGTTACAAGCAGTTTTGTCTGTGTTTTCTTCGTAGGAGCAGTTTTGTCTGTGTTTTATTCCTAGGGGGCGCTAGAGCGCAATTTTTAGTTTAGGTTTTTTTTTTTTTATTAGATCGCAATTTTCGCCAGTCCTGATGTGTGTCCCCAATTTGGTGAGTTTTGAAGCATTTTAAGGGGGTCAAATTACAGCTCAAAGAGGCAAAAATGACATTTTTTTAGGAAATTTTTGTTATGAATGTGTTTTTGCCAACTTCCTGTTGATTTTTGCTGAAGGATGTAAGTGTATGAAATCTAGGTCAAAGTAAGACCTACATAGAGGTTTTCTGTTTCATGTATCTACGACATTCCAAACGGAAGTTACAAGCAGTTTGGTCTGTGTTTTCTTCCTCGGAGCAGTTTTGTCTGTTTTATTCCTAGAGGGCGCTAGAACGCAATTTTGAGTTTTGGGTTTTATTTGTTGTTGGGTTTTTTTAGATCGCAATTTTCACCAGTCCTGATGTGTGTGTCCAGTTTGGTGAGTTTTAAAGCATTTTAAGGGGGTCAAATTACAGCTCAAAGAGGCAAAAATGACATTTTTTAGGAAGCTTTTATTTTGAAGGGGTTTTTGCCAACTTCCTGTTGAATTTTGGTGAAGGTGGTCAGTGTATGAAATCTAAGTCTAAGTCAGACCCACATAGAGATTTTTGTTTCATGTCTCTACGACATTCCTAACGGAAGTTACAAGCAGTTTTGTCTGTGTTTTCCTAGGGGGCGCTATAAGTAAACATTGATTGATTGATTGATAGAGCGCAATTTTGAGTTTTGGTGTTTGGTTTTTTTTATTTAATGGCAATTTTAGCCAGTCCTCATGTGTGTGTAAAATATGGTGAGGGTTGAAGCATGTTAAGAGGGTCAAATTACAGCTCAAAGAGGCGGTGGTATAATAATAATAATAAAACCTTAGAAATACCATAGGGTCCTCTGTCCCAAAGGGACATTCGGTCCCTAAATAGAGCTGCAGCGATCAAATATTTTAGTAATCGAGTGTCTGTCAAATAACCCTTTCATTTCCTAAATACCTGTTTTCATTATTGAAGGCTGACACGCACAGCTAGTATTTCTGTTTCTGATTCTGATTAAATGAGGCTGGAATAATACAACTGTAATGAAGTGGGTTATTTAAGGGGGACCTGTTGCGCAAAAGTCGCTGTTCTTACATATTGGTCCCTGTTTTTCTTTGTTTGGGATCTGCATAAGTCCTGAAAATGTTCAATCGAACCACAGAGGCAAGGCGGATATGTTTATAAAACAATCTTGCTTGACTTCATACTTCCTCAAAAAGAGAAGTCTGCAATTTGCCCAATTTGTCACCTTTTTCCCAAGTGGATATCTCTAGAGCTGCAGCTATCGAATATTTTAGTAATCGAGTATTTTAATTGTATTCTATTCGATTGATGGAGTAATTGAATAAATGATATTTTTTGCTTGATTAAGGTTTAATTATACATGTTAACATGTACTCTCAATTATTGCCTTCAGCCTAATGGTCTTTTATTTCCTAAACGCCTGTTTTCATTATTGAAGGCTGACACGCACAGCTAGTATTTCTGATTCTGATTCTGATTAAATGGGGCTGGAATAATACAACTGTAATGTGGTGGGTTATTTAGAGGGCACCTGTTGCGCAAAAGTCGCTCTTCTTACATATTGGTCCCTATTTTCCTTTGTTTGGGATCTGCATGAGTCTTGAAAATGTTCAATCGAACCACAGAGGCAAGGCGGATATGTTTATAAAACAATCTTGCTTGACTTCATACTTCCTCCAAAAGAGAAGTCTGCAATTTGGCCAATTTGTCACCTTTTTCCCAAGTGGATATCTCTAGAGCTGCAGCTATCGAATATTTTAGTAGTCAAGTATTCTTTCAAATATCTCGATGGATTAATCGAGTAATTGAATAAATCATATTTTTTACTTAATTAAGGTTTATTTTACATGTTAACATGTGCTCTCAATTATTGCCTTTGGCCTAATGGTCTTTTATTTCCTAAACGCCTGTTTTCATTATTGAAGGCTGACACGCACAGCTAAAATGTGTCCG
>NC_084634.1:4633084-4655584 GCF_033978795.1 Nerophis ophidion | reverse complement strand
GACATTGTTCTCCGTGGTTTTGTTGACATTGTTCTCTGTGGTTTTGTTGACATTGTTCTCCATGGTTTATTGACATTGATCTCCGTGATTTGTTTACATTGTTCTCCGTGGTTTTTTGACATTGTTCTCTGTGGCTTGTTGACATTGTTCTTTTGTGGTTCATTGACATTGTTCTTCGAGGTTTTGTTGACATTGTTCCCTGTGGTTTGTTGACATTGTTCTTTTGTGGTTCGTTGACATTGTTCTCCGAGGTTTTGTTGACATTGTTCTCCGTGGTTTTTTTGACATTGTTTTCTGTGGTTTGTTGACATTGTTCTTTTGTGGTTCGTTGACATTGTTCTCCGAGGTTTTGTTGACATTGTTCTCCGTGGTTTTGTTGACATTGTTCTCTGTGGTTTTGTTGACATTGTTCTCCATGGTTTATTGACATTGATCTCCGTGGTTTGTTGACATTATTCTCCGTGGTTTTGTTTTCATTAGTCTCTGTGGTTTGTTGACATTGTTTTCTGTTTTTTGTTGACATTGTTCTTCGTGGTTTTGTTTACATTATTCTCTGTGGTTTTTTGACATTGTTCTCTGTGGTTTTGTTGACATTTTTCTCCGTTGTTTTGTTTACATTGTTCTCCGTGGTTTTTTGACATTGTTCTCTGTGGTTTGTTGACATTGTTCTCCATAGTTTTGTTGACATTGTTTTCAGTGGTTTTGTTGACATTGTTCTCCGTGGTTTGGTTTTTTTGACGTTGTTCTTTTTTGGTTCGTTGACACTTTTCTCCGTGGTTTTGTTGACATTGTTCTCCGTGGTTTTGTTGACATTGTTCTTCGTGGTTTTGTTTACATTATTCTCTGTGGTTTTTTGACATTGTTCTCTGTGGTTTTGTTGACATTTTTCTCCGTTGTTTTGTTTACATTGTTCTCCGTGGTTTTTTGACATTGTTCTCTGTGGTTTGTTGACATTGTTCTCCATAGTTTTGTTGACATTGTTTTCAGTGGTTTTGTTGACATTGTTCTCCGTGGTTTGGTTTTGTTGACATTGTTCTTTTTTGGTTCGTTGACATTTTTCTCCATGGTTTTGTTGACATTGTTCTCCGTGGTTTTGTTGACATTGTTCTTCGTGGTTTTGTTTACATTATTCTCTGTGGTTTTTTGACATTGTTCTCTGTGGTTTTGTTGACATTTTTCTCCGTTGTTTTGTTTACATTGTTCTCCGTGGTTTTTTGACATTGTTCTCTGTGGTTTGTTGACATTGTTCTCCATAGTTTTGTTGACATTGTTTTCAGTGGTTTTGTTGACATTGTTCTCCGTGGTTTGGTTTTGTTGACATTGTTCTTTTTTGGTTCGTTGACATTTTTCTCCATGGTTTTGTTGACATTGTTCTCCGTGGTTTTGTTGACATTGTTCTTCGTGGTTTTGTTTACATTATTCTCTGTGGTTTTTTGACATTGTTCTCTGTGGTTTTGTTGACATTTTTCTCCGTTGTTTTGTTTACATTGTTCTCCGTGGTTTTTTGACATTGTTCTCTGTGGTTTGTTGAAATTGTTCTCCATAGTTTTGTTGACATTGTTTTCAGTGGTTTTGTTGACATTGTTCTCCGTGGTTTTGATTTGTTGACATTGTTCTTTTTTGGTTCGTTGACATTTTTCTCCGTGGTTTTGTTGACATTGTTCTCCGTGGTTTTGTTGACATTTCCTTGCCTTTCTGCCATGATAGCTGAGGGGATTATAATCAGAGTAAGGTTACATTTGAAATTTAAATGCTAAAATATTTATTTTCCATGTTTTCCATAGGTCAGAAAACAAATATCAATTAATGGCATTGACCAATATAAAAAAAAAAAAGAGTATAGCGATACAGTTTTCAGCCCTATATGTGGTCGTCAGGCGAGGTCACGCCCCCTCTAACTAAGCCCTCTTTGAGGGCGGCGTCCATTGTCCTTGTAACCAGGGCTGCCTCCTAGCGTCAGCACACATGCGAGCGGGTGGATTGTGTGCTTTAATAGGTTCTGACTCACCGAGGCGGGCGGTGGCGTCACGATCTAAGAATAGTACCGGCTCGTCCAGCGCCAAGGGTCGGCGTCACTCGCTGTGTATCTGCGAGGGAAGGGTAAGGACTTCCTCTCAGGCACAATGACTTGTAGTAGTGCTCTCTGTGTCCGTGTGTGTGTGTGTGTGTGTGTGTGCGTGTGTGTGTGTGTGTGTGTGTGTGTGTGTGTGTGTGTGTGTGTGTGTGTGTGTGTGTGTGTTCTTGTATTTCTACCCTTCTTGAGACATCAAGAAGGAAAAGGTAGGCATTTTTCTCAGGTCTCCAGAAGTTCAGAAATACATGATCGTGTGTGTTCTTGTATTTCTACCGTTCTTGAGACATAGAGAAGGAAAAGGTAGGCATTTTTCTCAGGTCTCCAGAAGGTCTGAAATACATGATCGTGTGTGTGTGTGTCCCGCGACCCCAAAAGGGAATAAGCGGTAGAAAATGGATGGATGTGTGTGTGTGTGTTTCTACCCTTCTTGAGACATCAAGAAGGAAAAGGTAGGCATTTTTCTCAGGTCTCCAGAAGGTCTGAAATACATGATCGTGTGTGTGTGTGTCCCGCGACCCCAAAAGGGAATAAGCGGTAGAAAATGGATGGATGTGTGTGTGTGTGTTTCTACCCTTCTTGAGACATCAAGAAGGAAAAGGTAGGCATTTTTCTCAGGTCTCCAGAAGTTCAGAAAAAACATGATCGTGTGTGTTCTTGTATTTCTACCGTTCTTGAGACATAGAGAAGGAAAAGGTCGGCATTTTTCTCAGGTCTCCAGAAGGTCTGAAATACATGATCGTGTGTGTGTGTGTGTGTGTGTGTGTGTGTGTGTGTGTGTTCTTGTATTTCTACCATTCTTGAGACATAGAGAAGGAAAAGGTAGGCATTTTTCTCAGGTCTCCAGAAGTTCAGAAATACATGATCGTGTGTGTGTGTGTGTGTGTGTGTGTGTGTGTGTGTGTGTGTGTGTGTGTGTGTGTGTTCTTGTATTTCTACCGTTCTTGAGACATAGAGAAGGAAAAGGTAGGCATTTTTCTCAGGTCTCAAGAAGGTCTGAAATACATGATCGTGTGTGTGTGTGTGTGTGTTCTTGTATTTCCACCGTTCTTGAGACATGAAGAAAGAAAAGTAGCTTCCATATGAGGAGGTGTGAACATAAATCACGGTCCCAATAACATTGCATCTAATAGAGAATGTCTCATTTGCACCCCCTGGTGGTGACATCTATCAAAACGTGGGTGGTCCCAAACAGGAGGGATTTTTCAAAGGTAGACTACAAAAAGGGAAAAAAAATAATAAGTCCAAAAAGGGGTAACAAAAATCGATGGGGCAGAAGTGCACACCATGAATACTAACAAAAAGCCAGGGCGCACTTAGCACAGCAAAAGTCCTCTTTAAATCAAGAAGGCTGGGAAACAAACACAACGAGGTCAAGATTAACAGGACTAAGAAAAGGCAACGTACCGAGACAGATGAGGCGAAGCAGGCACATGTAGGTGCGGGGTTCAGGAAACATTAACCGGCAGGGTCAAGCTGTGAGTGACGAGCCCAAATACAGGTGAGCTAATTGCAAGCAGGTGCGCCACAAGGTCCGCCCCTCGCCGAGGAGAAGGCAGGAACACACTAAAAACACAACAAAAAGGTGACAATTTGGGCAAATTGCAAACTTCTCTTTTGGAAGGAAGTATGAAGTCAGGCAAGATTATTTTATAAGTATCCCCGCCATGCCTCTGTGGTTTGATTGACCATTTTCAGGACTTATGCAGATCCCAAACAAAGAAAAACGGGGACCCATATGTGAGAAGGGTGAGTTTTACGCAACAGGTCCTCTTTAAATAACCCAACTCATTACCGTCGTATTATTCCAACCTCATTTCATCAGAATCAGAAATACTTTAATAATCCCCGAAGGTGGATTAAGATTTTCAGAACAATCCCGTTCAAGAGCAGACAAACATTACAGGGAGACAGAACAGGATCGCTGACAAATCTGCCAACTTCCGGCGCCCCTTACAATAAGGTATATATAAAATTCAGTCTTAGCTTGGGCCTCTGGAGAGGTGCTCCAGACTGAGGCTAAGGGGGAAAAAACTCATAGCCATAGCACACATAAACATATGTGTCAGAGGGAAACATCAAAGGACATTAAAGACATTAAAAAGAGCAGAGTTGATGCAACCAGACCTTTTGTCATGGCGGGGATTGTTCTCCCGGGATGCAATCGGACTATAATGGACACGGCTCGAAGGTAAAAACATGATTTGTTCCTAACGAAATCAAAGGAGTACAAAACGGAAAGCGAGCCAACAGAACAACGTTCCTGATCACATTCGAAGCTAAACTAAAACTTTGCATAAACTATGGACGAGAAAAAACTTTTAACTGTAGCATGAACAAACGGAACAAACAGTATGAACAGGCAGGTGAGCGGCCGAACTCTAATCAGAGACGGGCAAACGTAATTAGCAACCATGGCAACCAAAACTAACTCAGGGAGGTGCACAAACAGGAACTAAAGGAGTCCAAAACTAACGGAACATTACTAAACAAAACATGATCTACACCACAGATCATGACACATTCCTACAAATCCAGTTTCCATATGAGTTGGAAATTGTGTTCGATGTAAATATAAACAGAATACAATGATTTGCAAATCCTTTTCAACCCATATTCAGTTGAATATGCTACAAAGACAACATATTTGATGTTCAAACTGATAAAAAAAATGTTGTTGTTGCAAATAATCATTAACTTTAGAATTTGATGCCAGCAACACGTGACAAAGAAGTTGGGAAAGGTGGCAATAATTACCGATAAAGTTGAGGAATGCTCATCAAACACTTATTTGGAACATCCCACAGGTGTGCAGGCTAATTGGGAACAGGTGGGTGCCATGATTGGGTATAAAAACAGCCTCCCAAAAAATGCTCAGTCTTTCACAAGAAAGGATGGGGCGAGGTACACCCCTTTGTCCACAACTGTGTGAGCAAATAGTCAAACAGTTTAAGAACAACGTTTCTCAAAGTGCAATTGCAAGAAATTTAGGGATTTCAACATCTACGCTCCATAATATCATCAAAAGGTTCAGAGAATCTGGAGAAATCACTCCACGTAAGCAGCATGGCCGGAAACCAACATTGAATGACCGTGACCTGTACTGTATCAAAAACCGACATCAATCTCTAAAGGATATCACCACATGGGCTCAGGAACACTTCAGAAAACCACTGTCACTAAATACAGTTGGTTGCTACATCTGTAAGTGCAAGTTAAAGCTCTACTATGCAAAGCGAACGCCATTTATCAACAACATCCAGAAACGCAGCTGGCTTCTCTGGGCCCAAGATCATCCAAGATGGACTGATGCAAAGTGGAAAAGTGTTCTGTGGTCTGACGAGTCCACATTTCAAATTGTTTTTGGAAATATTCAACATTGTGTCATCTGGACCAAAGGGGAAGCGAACCATCCAGACTGTTATCCACGCAAAGTGGAAAAGCCAGCATGTGTGATGGTATGGGGGTGCATTAGTGCCCAAGGCATGGGTAACTTACACATCTGTGAAGGCACCATTAATGCTGAAAGGTACATACAGGTTTTGGAACAACATATGCTGCCATCTAAGCGCCGTCTTTTTCATGGACGCCCCTGCTTATTTCAGCAAGACAATGTCTTTGTGAAAAATGAGTGCGGGTACTTCATGGAAAATGTGTGGCGCATTATGAAGCGTAAAATACGACAGCAGAGACCCCGGACTGTTGAAGGACTGAAGCTCTACATAAAACAAGAATGGGAAAGAATTCCACTTTCAAAGCTTCAACAATTAGTTTCCTCAGTTCCCAAACGTTTATTGAGTGTGGCTAAAAGAAAAGGTGATGCAACACAGTGGTGAACATGCCCTTTCCCAACTACTTTGGCACGTGTTGCAGCCATGAAATTCTAAGTTAATTATTATTGCAAAAAAAAAAAATTCGTTTTGAGTTTGAACATCAAATATGTTGTCTTTGTAGCATATTCAACTGAATATGGCTTGAAAAGGATTTGAAAATCATTGTATTTTGTTTATATTTACATCGAACACAATTTCCCAACTCATATGGAAACGGGGTTTGTACATACAGCTACAAAAACATATACACTGTGGTGGCCTCTGTGGTGTTCCACTGCTCGGGTATGGGGGAGCATGGCCAGAGACGGGAGCGGACCCAACAAAGCAACCAAGAGAGCCGACTCCCAGTGTCTGTTTGGCGTTGTTACTGACTTGGCGTCTTCTTCCCCGCAGTACCTGGGACATGTGGAGGTGGAGGAGTCTCGAGGCATGCACATCTGCGAGGAAGCGGTCAAGCGGCTGAAGACGGTATGTTTCCCCTGGAAAAGTCCCGACCTTCTTCCTTCTTTTTTTTCTTTGATCCACCCACTCTTTTCTCCTCCTGTGCTGGAGTTTGTCCTCACTCCTGGTGTTTCATGGCTGAATGTGTGCTGTTGGCCCTTAAAAGCGTCTTTCTCTTTCCCCAACTGGTGCGTCCATTCTCGTCCTGTCGCATTCAATCAATCAATGTTTATTTATATAGCCCCAAATCACAAATGTCTCAAAGGACTGCACAAATCATTACGACTACGACATCCTCGGAAGAACCCACAAGAGGGCAAGGAAAACTCACACCCAGTGGGCAGGGAGAATTCACATCCAGTGGGACGCCAGTGACAATGCTGACTATGAGAAACCTTGGAGAGGACCTCAGATGTGGGCAACCCCCCCCTCTAGGGGACCGAAAGCAATGGATGTCGAGCGGGTCTAACATGATACTGTGAAAGTTCAATCCATAGTGGCTCCAACACAGCCGCGAGAGTTCAGTTCAAGCGGATCCAAGACAGCAGCGAGAGTCCCGTCCACAGGAAACCATCTCAAGCGGAGGCGGATCAGCAGCGTAGAGATGTCCCCAACCGATACACAGGCGAGCGGTCCATCCTGGGTCCCGACTCTGGACAGCCAGTACTTCATCCATGGTCATCGGACCGGACCCCCTCCAAAAGGGAGGGGGGGACATAGGAGAAAAAAGAAAAGAAGCAGCAGATCAACTGGTCTAAAAAGGAGGTCTATTTAAAGGCTAGAGCATACAGATGAGTTTTAAGGTGAGACTTAAATGCATTGAAGATCCCTGAACTCTTCAGCAGTCAGGGTCGGTCTGTGAGAGTCGGGCCGCTAAAAGGGACTTGAACACCGAGGGTGTCCGAAGTGGGGCTCCTTCTAAAAAAAAATACTACGACCAAGAGAAACTTTAAAAAGTGCAGGTGAAATGTAGCGAGAACAAGTTGTAACGTTCAATCCAATTACACAAAAAAATGTTGTCTTTAAAGTTGTAATTCCTCCAAAAATAATAATTGTCAGGTTCAAACACTGATGACATTTATTAAACAAGACAAAAGGCAAGGAATCAAACAGAGACAGAATTCAATTCAAACTCAGATCTGAGGAGAGACATGGCCAACGTACTCTCTGTACAGTCCTGCACCACGCTCTCCCCAAAGATTGTACTCCTCCTTCTTTATTTGACTTTCTCCCCCCTCCTTCCCACAGCCGCTTCCTGAGGGTATCCATCCATCCATCCATTTTGCTACCGCTTATTCCCTTTCGGGGTGGCGGGGGGCGCTGGCGCCTATCTCAGCTACAATCGGGCGGAAGGGTAGTGGGTCGTAAACAACATTGCCTTCGGTTACCGAGCAGTTTGAAGAGATCTCGTCAAATATTTCAATAAGAGTCCCATACAATAGTTCAAAGAGAGTCCCATAAAATAGTTCAAAGAGAGTCCCATAAAATAGTTCAAAAAGAGTCCCATAAAATAGTTCAAAGAGAGTCCCATAAAATAGTTCAAAGAGAGTCCCATAAAATAGTTCAAAAAGAGTCCCATAAAATAGTTCAAAGAGAGTCTCATAAAATAGTTCAAAGAGAGTCCCATAAAATAGTTCAAAGAGAGTCCCATAAAATAGTTCAAAGAGAGTCCCATAAAATAGTTCAAAGAGAGTCCCATAAAATAGTTCAAAAAGAGTCCCATAAAATAGTTCAAAGAGAGTCTCATAAAATAGTTCAAAGAGAGCCCCATAAAATAGTTCAAAGAGAGTCCCATAAAATAGTTCAAAGAGAGTCCCATAAAATAGTTCAAAAAGAGTCCCATAAAATAGTTCAAAGAGAGTCTCATAAAATAGTTCAATAAGAGTCCCATACAATAGTTCAAAGAGAGTCCCATAAAATAGTTCAAAGAGAGTCCCATAAAATAGTTCAAAAAGAGTCCCATAAAATAGTTCAAAGAGAGTCTCATAAAATAGTTCAAAGAGAGTCCCATAAAATAGTTCAAAAAGAGTTTGTAAAATACTTCAAAATGAGTTCCTCTGGAAGTTGGGCAGATCCTGCCGTCTGTCCACTTTTTAAGTCCCAATGGAGTTTTATGAGCCTTCTTCTTGGGTGGTTTCAAAGACAGCCTTTTGTCTTCTTTTCAGGAACACAATGCAATACAACATTTTTTGTGATAATTTAAAAACAATTATTCTAAAATAATGAATCAAAATTAATGTTGGTTTTTTTTTGTTTGCCATAAAAAAAATTAAAAAGCATTATATTTGGTGGTAGCGGGGAGGGTGTATATTGTAGCGTCCCGGAAGAGTTAGTGCTGCAAGGGATTCTGGGTATTTGTTCTGTTGTGTTACGGTGCGGATGTTCTCCCAAAATGTTTTGCCAGCAGCTAAAAGCAATTGCGTGAGAACGTACAGATGCTGGTTATATTATTAGAATATCATGAATATCATGAACAAGTTGATTAATTTCATTAATTCCATTTAGAAAGTCAAACTTGTAGAATGTATACATTCATTCCAAACAGACTGATACATTTCAAGTGTTTTTTTGCCAAAGAGGAGATGATTAATTAATGAAAACCCTAAATTCAACACCTCAGAAAATTAGAATATGGTGAAAAGGTCAGATATTGAAGACACCTGGTGCCACGCTCTAATTAGCCAACCAACTCCAAACACCTGGAAAAGCCTTTAAATGGTCTCTCGTTTTGATTCTGTATGACACACAATCATGGGGAAGACTGCCGACTTGACAACTGTCCAAAAGATGACCATTGATACTTTAAAGAAGGAGGGCAAGACACAACAGGTCATTGCCAAAGAGGTTGGATGTTCCCAGAGCTCTGTGTCCAAGCACATTAATAGAGAGGCCAAGGGAAGACAAAGATGTGGTAGAAAAAAGTGTACAAGCAAGAGGGAGAGGATTGTCAAACAAAACCCATTCCAAAATGTGGGGGAGATCCACAAAGGGTGGACTGCAGCTGGAGTCCGTGCTTCAAGAACCACCACGCACCGACGTATGCAAGATATGGGCTTCAGCTGTCGCATTCCTTGTGTAAAGCCACTCTTGAATAAGAGACAACGTCAAAAGCGTCTCGCCTGGGCTCAAGACAAAAAGGACTGAGTGGTCCAAAGTTTTCAGATGAAAGTACATTTTTGTATCTCATTTGGAAATCAAGGTCCTGAGTCTGGAGGAAGACAGGAGAGGCACAGAATCCACGTTGCCTGAAGTCCAGTGTCAAATTTCCACAATGGGTAATGGTCTGGGGTGCCATGTCATCTGCTGGTGTTGGTCCACGGTGTTTCCTGAGGTCTAGGTTCAATGCAGCAGTCTACCAGGAAGTTTTACAACACTTTATGCTGACCAATTTTATGAAGGTGAAGATTTCATTTTCCAACATGACTTGGCACCTGCACACAGTGCCAAATCTACCAGTACCTGGTTTAAGGACCATGGTATCCCAGTTCTTGATTGGCCTGCAAAGTCACCTGACCTTAACCCCTTAGAAAAGCTATGTGGTATTGTGAAGCGGAAGATGCCAGATGCCAGAGCCAACAATGCTGAAGAGCTGAAGGCCACTATTAAAGCAAGCTGGGCTCTCATAACACCTGAGGAGTGCAACAGACTGGTCGACTTTATACCACAATTCAGGCAAAAGGAGCTGCAACTAAGTATTGATTGCCGTACCTGCTGAAACTTTCCATGTTCATACTTTTCAGTTGGCTCACATTTCTAAAAAATATTTTTGGGTACTAGTCCTAACTAATATTCTAATTTTCTGAGATACTGAATTTGGGATTTTCAGTAATTGTCAGTACTTATCATCAACATTTAAAGAAATAAACATTTCAAATATATCACTATGTGTGGAATGAATTGATATAATATGTAAGTTTCACCTTCTGAATATAATTACTGAAATAAATCAACTTCTTCATGATATTCTAATGATATCACCAGCTCCTGTATACTCCAATATCACGATATGGTCATTTTCTATATCGCACAGAGACCAACCAACCCGGGATATATCGTATATATCGATATATCGCCCAGCCCTACATGCAACATATTTCAATGGTTGGAATCTGCGCTTTTGCTGGATATTTTAGTGATTAGTTTTATCCTGGTAACAATATTATTTTTCGATACTTTTCTAAATAAAGAGGACTGGAAATAATTGCATTATTGGCTTTATTGTAACAAAAATCATTAGAGTGTGGCAGACCGGTACTTTATGACTCATTAGTATCGCGGAGCTTTGATGCCGACTTGCAGTTCTGTATTGATGTCCAAACTCCAAGCTGTAGACCTAATATACACATTTTCTATTTGATTTTTGAACTCCTCCAGAGCAGCTACACGCACTTACTGTATTTGGTGCACTTGAAACCCTTTAATTTTCCCCAAAACTCGACATGCGCCTGATGTAAGGAATGCGTTTGGTTGAGCTTGCCCGCCTCAAGGCGGTTTTGTTTGGTGCATGGTGTGATGATGGATGTGGCCAGTGGATGGCAGTCAAACATAGGAGATACATAAAGGTTCGGTGGCCACGGATTAAGTGCTGGGTTGAAGATCGGTTGGGGACTTCTCTGCGCTGCTGACCTGTCTCGCCGCTCGGGATGGTCTCCTGATGGCCCCACTATGGACTGGACTCTAACTATTATGTTAGATCCACTATGGACTGGACTCTTACTATTATGTTAGATCCACTATGGACTGGACTCTTACTATTATGTTAGATCCACTATGAACTGGACTCTCACACTATTATGTTGGATCCACTATGGACTGGACTCTTACTATTATGTTAGATCCACTATGGACTGGACTCTAACTATTATGTTAGATCCACTATGGACTGGACTCTTACTATTATGTTAGATCCACTATGGACTGGACTCTTACTATTATGTTAGATCCACTATGGACTGGACTCTCACTATTATGTTAGATCCACTATGAACTGGACTCTCACACTATTATGTTGGATCCACTATGGACTGGACTCTTACTATTATGTTAGATCCACTATGGACTGGACTCTCACTATTATGTTGGATCCACTAAGGACTTGACTCTCACTATTATGTTAGATCCACTATGGACTGGACTCTCACTATTATGTTAGATCCACTATGGACTGGACTTTCACTATTATGTTAGATCCACTATGGACTGGACTCTCAATATTATGTTATATCCACTATGGACTGGACTTTCACTATTATGTTAGATCCACTATGTACCGGACTCTCACTATTATGTTAGAACCACTATGGACTGGACTCTCACTATTATGTTGGAGCCACTCTGGACTGGACTTTCACTATTATGATAGATCCACTATGGACTGGACTCTCACTATTATGTTAGATCCACTATGGACTGGACTCTCATTATTATGATAGATCCACTAAGGACTGGACTCTCACTATTATGTTAAATCCACTATGGACTGGACTCTCACTATTATGTTAGATCCACTATGGACTGGACTCTCACTATTATGTTAGATCCACTATGAACTGGACTCTCACTATTATGATAGATCCACTACGGACTGGACTCTCACTATTATGTTAGATCCACTAAGGACTGGACTCTCACTATTATGTTATGTTATATCCACTATGGACTGGACTTTCACTATTATGTTAGATCCACTATGGACTGGACTTTCACTATTGTGTTAGATCCACTATGGACTGGACTCTCACTATTATGTTAGATCCACTATGAACTGGACTTTCACTATTATGTTAGATCCACTATGGACTGGACTCTCACTATTATGTTAGATCCACTAAGGACTGGACTCTCACTATTATGTTATGTTATATCCACTATGGACTGGACTTTCACTATTGTGTTAGATCCACTATGGACTGGACTCTTACTATTATGTTAGATCCACTATGGACTGGACTCTTACTATTATGTTAGATCCACTATGAACTGGACTCTCACTATTATGTTAGATCCACTATGGACTGGACTCTCACTATTATGTTAGATCCACTAAGGACTGGACTCTCACTATTATGTTAGATCCACTATTGACTGGACTTCCACTATTATGTTATAGCTGCTATGGACTGGACTCTTACTATTATGTTAGATCCACTATGGACTGGACTCTCACTATTATATTAGATCCACTATGGACTGGACTCTCGCTATTATGTTGGATCCACTATGGACTGGACTCTCACTATTATGTTAGATCCACTAAAGACTGGACTCTCACTATTATGTTAGATCCACTATGGACTGGACTTTCACTATTATGTTAGAACCACTATGGACTGGACTCTCACTATTATGTTGGAGCCACTCTGGACTGGACTTTCACAATATCATGTTAGACCTACTTGACATCCATTGCTCTTGGTGTCCCCTAGAAGGGGTGAGGGGTTTGCCCACATATGTGGTCCTCTCCAAGGTTTCTCATAGTCCCACTGGGGTGAGTTTTTCCTTGCCCTTATGTGGGCTCTGTACCGCGGATGTCGTGGTGGCTTGTGCAGCCCTTTGAGACACTTGTGATTTAGGGCTATATAAATAAACATTGATTGATTGATTGATAATACTCGTATACCATACAACCCTACTAGTTACTATGGTAATCTACGTCACAGCGGGTCAGACGAGGGACCAAGCAGTGTGGGTGGGGAGCGTTTCCACAGAGTGATTCCAGAGCCTGAAATGTGGGTGTCAGGGACCGATGTGGAAGTTCTAAGAGCTTAGTCATGTATCACATACCGTATTTCCTTGAATTGCTGCCGGGGCGCTAATTATTTTAAAACCTCTTCTCACTCCGGCGCTTACCAAAGGCATGTGGTAAATTTAGGCCTATGCTTATAAATTTGAGTGTGATGTAAGGATACCATCATGAAAAGCACATTTAATAAAAAAAACTTTAATATGGTCTTTCCTTTACTTATAAATGAAGTCCATGCGCAGCTCCTTCTGATCAAAAGCATCGATAACTTGTGTATAGAAGTCTTCCTTATCTTTCTTCAGTTTTAAAAGTCTCTCTGTTAAAGTTAAAGTTAAAAATCTTCCCTTATTACCTCCTGCTTCGATTGAAAGTCCAGTTTAGAAAACTGTTTTATTTTAGATATGTAATCCTCCATGTTAAAAGTGCAAGCTAGAGGAAAAAATAAACGATCGCTGCTTGTTGTCACTTCTTCTGCAGCCGTGTAGTCGCAAGAAGGATCACTAGCGCCCTCTACCACCATTTAATGACTCATATTTGACACACGCAGCTACGGTATCTTAATAAAACATAGCTGCTTACTGTTCTTTTTAGCATATTCAATAGCTTGGACCTTAAATCCTACTGAATAGCTCTTAATCTTCTTCCCTTTATGCGATTTCAAATGATTGAAATCGGCCTCCTCCATTTTGAAAATGATGACAGGTGAAGTGTCATTTGTGACGTGACGAGTTTGACCCTGCGGATATTCTCGGCATATGCGAATTATTTGGCGAAACTTTAACGTTAATCTTGAGCCGGCGGTAATGCTAAGCATGCGTTAATTATTTTGCGAAACGAGTTCGACCCAGCAGTAATTCTAAATAGGAGCATACTCCAATTCAAGGAAATACGGTTTATCAGATTGTAGTTTTGTTTTTTGTTTTTTTTACCCTTCACGTTCATATTTCGCTGTGTTTGTTGCAGTTTTGTTGCATTTGGCTCGATTGTAAAATACGTGGATTGAGAGCGGGTGTGACGTTCATTTGTTCTCAATATTCAGGGTTTTATCCTTCATAGAAAACAATACAATTCCATTCCCTTTTTAAGGCGGTCCGTCTTAAAATTTTTAGCATTCAATCAGACTTTATTGTGAGGTCTTACCTTTACTTATAAATGAAGTCCATGCGCAGCTCCTTCTGATCAAAAGCATCGATAACTTGTTTATAGAAGTCTTCCTTATCGTTCTTCAGTTTTAAAAGTCTCTCTGTTAAAGTTAAAGTCAAAAATCTTCCTTTATTACCTCATGCTTCGATTGAAAGTCCAGTTTAGAAAACTGTTTTGTTTTAGATATGTAATCCTCCATGTTAAAAGTGCAAACGAGAGGAAAAAATAAACGATCGCTGCTTGTTGTCACTTCTTCTGCAGCCGAGTAGTCGCAAGAAGGATCACTAGCGCCCTCTACCACCATTTAATGACTCATATTTGACACACGCAGCTACGGTATATTAATAAAACATAAATGCTTACTGTTCTTTCTAGCATATTCAATAGCTTGGACCTTAAATCCTACTGAATAGCTCTTAATCTTCTTCCCTTTATGCGATTTCAAATGATTGAAGTCAGCCTCCTCCATTTTGAAAATGATGACAGGTGAAGTGTCACTCGTGACGTGACGAGTTTGACCCGGTGGAAATTCTAGGCATATGCGAATTATTTGGCGAAACTTTAACGTTAATCCTGAGCCGGCGGTAATGCTAAGCATGCGTTAATTATTTTGCGAAACGAGTTCGACCCAGCAGTAATTCTAAGTAGGCGCATACTCCAATTCAAGGAAATACGGTATATCAGATTGTAGTTTTGTTTTTTGTTTTTTTTACCCTTCACGTTCATATTTCGCTGTGTTTGTTGCAGTTTTGTTGCATTTGGCTCGATTGTAAAATACGTCGCTTGAGAGCGGGTGTGACGTTCATTTGTTCTCAATATTCAGGGTTTTATCCTTCATAGAAAACAATACAATTCCCTTTTTAAGGCGGTCCGTCATAACGTTTTTAGTATTCAATCAGACTTTATTGTGAGGTCTTACCTTTACTTATAAATGAAGTCCATGCGCAGCTCCTTCTGATCAAAAGCATCGATAACTTGTTCATAGAAGTCTTCCTTATCTTTCTTCAGTTTTGAAAGTCTCTCTGTTAAAGTTAAAGTTAAAAATCCTCCTTTATTACCTCCTGCTTCGATTGAAAGTCCAGTTTAGAAAACTGTTTTATTTTAGATATGTAATCCTCCATGTTAAAAGTGCAAACGAGAGGAAAAAATAAACGATCGCTGCTTGTTGTCACTTCTTCTGCAGCCGAGTAGTCGCAAGAAGGATCACTAGCGCCCTCTACCACCATTTAATGACTCATATTTGACACACGCAGCTACGGTATATTAATAAAACATAGCTGCTTACTGTTCTTTTTGGCATATTCAATAGCTTGGACCTTAAATCCTACTGAATAGCTCTTAATCTTCTTCCCTTTATGCGATTTCAAATGATTGAAATCGGCCTCCTCCATTTTGAAAATGATGACAGGTGAAGTGTCATTTGTGACGTGACGAGTTTGACCCGGTGGAAATTCTAGGCATATGCGAATTATTTGGCGAAACTTTAACGTTAATCCTGAGCCGGCGGTAATGCTAAGCATGCGTTAATTATTTTTCCGAAACGAGTTCGACCCAGCAGTAATTCTAAGTAGGCGCATACTCCAATTCAAGGAAATACGGTTTATCAGATTGTAGTTTTGTTTTTTGTCTTTTTTACCCTTCACGTTCATATTTCGCTGTGTTTGTTGCAGTTTTGTTGCATTTGGCTCGATTGTAAAATACGAGGACTGAGAGCGCGTGTGACGTTCATTTGTTCTCAATATTCAGGGTTTTATCCTTCATAGAAAACAATACAATTCCCTTTTTAAGGCGGTCTGTCATAACATTTTTAGCATTCAATCAGACTTTATTGTGAGGTTTTACCTTTACTTATAAATGAAGTCCATGCGCAGCTCCTTCTGATCAAAAGCATCGATAACTTGTTTATAGAAGTCTTCCTTATCTTTCTTCAGTTTTAAAAGTCTCTCTGTAAAAGTTAAAGTTAAAAATCCTCCTTTATTACCTCCTGCGTCGATTGAAAGTCCAGTTTAGAAAACTGTTTTGTTTTAGATATGTAATCCTCCATGTTAAAAGTGCGAGCGAGAGGAAAAAATAAACGATCGCTGCTTGTTGTCACTTCTTCTGCAGCCGAGTAGTCGTAAGAAGGATCACTAGCGCCCTCTACCACCATTTAATGACTCATATTTGACACACGCAGCTACGGTATATTAATAAAACATAAATGCTTACTGTTCTTTTTTGCATATTCAATAGCTTGGACCTTAAATCCTACTGAATAGCTCTTAATCTTCTTCCCTTTATGCCATTTCAAATGATTGAAATCGGCCTCCTCCATTTTGAAAATGATGACAGGTGAAGTGTCATTTGTGACGTGACGAGTTTGACCCGGTGGAAATTCTAGGCATATGCGAATTATTTGGCGAAACTTTAACGTTAATCCTGAGCCGGCATGCATGAATTATTTTGCGAAATGAGTTCGACCCAGCAGTAATTCTAAGTAGGCGCATACTCCAATTCAAGGAAATACGGTATATCAGATTGTAGTTTTGTTTTTTGTTTTTTTTTACCCTTCACGTTCATATTTCGCTGTGTTTGTTGCAGTTTTATTGCATTTGGCTCGATTGTAAAATACGTGGCTTGAGAGCGGGTGTGACGTTCATTTGTTCTCAATATTCAGGGTTTTATCCTTCATAGAAAACAATACAATTCCCTTTTTAAGGCGGTCTGTCATAACATTTTTAGCATTCAATCAGACTTTATTGTGAGGTCTTACCTTTACTTATAAATGAAGTCCATGCGCAGCTCCTTCTGATCAAAAGCATCGATAACTTATTTATAGAAGTCTTCCTTATCTTTCTTCAGTTTTAAAAGTCTCTGTTAAAGTTCAAGTCAAAAATCTTCCTTTATTACCTCATGCTTCGATTGAAAGTCCAGTTTAGACAACTGTTTTGTTTTAGATATGTAATCCTCCATGTTAAAAGTGCAAACGAGAGGAAAAAATAAACGATCGCTGCTTGTTGTCACTTCTTCTGCAGCCGAGTAGTCGCAAGAAGGATCACTAGCGCCCTCTACCACCATTTAATGACTCATATTTGACACACGCAGCTACGGTATATTAATAAAACATAAATGCTTACTGTTCTTTCTAGCATATTCAATAGCTTGGACCTTAAATCCTACTGAATAGCTCTTAATCTTCTTCCCTTTATGCGATTTCAAATGATTGAAGTCAGCCTCCTCCATTTTGAAAATGATGACAGGTGAAGTGTCACTCGTGACGTGACGAGTTTGACCCGGTGGAAATTCTAGGCATATGCGAATTATTTGGCGAAACTTTAACGTTAATCCTGAGCCGGCATGCGTGAATTATTTTGCGAAATGAGTTTGACCCAGCAGTAATTCTAAGTAGGCGCATACTCCAATTCAAGGAAATACGGTATATCAGATTGTAGGTTTTTTTGTGTTTTTTTTACCCTTCACGTTCATATTTCGCTGTGTTTGTTGCAGTTTTGTTGCATTTGGCTCGATTGTAAAATACGTGGACTGAGAGCGGGTGTGACGTTCATTTCTTCTCAATATTCAGGGTTTTATCCTTCATAGAAAACAATACAATTCCCTTTTTAAGGCGGTCCGTCATAACATTTTTAGCATTCAATCAGACTTTATTGGGAGGTTTTGTATTAGTGTTCCTAAAAATAGATATACCGGCCCCCAGACACATTTTTTTTCTTCTAAATTTGGCCCCCCAAGTCCAAATAATTGACCTGGACTGTTGTTGGTTGAGGACCCCTGGAGTGGTTGATCCATCCATCCATCCATTCATCCATCCATCCATGGCGTGGACATGGAAGTGATGGCTGGACTTCCTGTGTGGTGCTACTAACCCTAATCACCAATCTCTCCCATTCAAGTGTGTCCTAACAGGCACTCACTCACTCACTCACTCACTCACTCACTCATTCACTCACTCACAGCTTCACCCGCAGTAAATCAACAATAAAACAACCCGATCAACCCCCCCTCCTCATGTAGTCTCCATACAATTGTAGACCCTCCAGGTAACATTGTCATACTTTGTTCCTACCCCCCCTGTCTGCCCACCACCCTCCTTTTTTTTTGTTTTTTTGTTTGTTTTTTGTTTACCATTTTCAGGACAGGAAATTCTTCAAAGGATTCTTTTCCAAAGTAAGTTGCTCATTTGTGTTGCTGAGTGTCTTTTTTTTCTTGAAGTATCGTCGTCACTTTCCCCTTCTCTCACCTAACACGTCACCCTTTGATGAAAGCCGAGGGGACACACCAACACAAGGGGGGGGGGGTCTTCACTGATGCATGGTTAGGTTGAAGGTGTGTGTGTGTGTGTGTGTGTGTGTGTGTGTGTGTGTGTGTGTGTGTGTGTGTGTGTGTGTACTTGTATTTCACCCATTTTTTGGAGGTCTCAAGAATGTAAAAAATACAAGAATGTGTGTGTGTGTGTGTGTGTGTTCTTGTATTTCTGCCCTTCTTGAGACACCAAGAAGGAAAAGTAGCTTCCATATGAGGAGGTGTGAACAAGTTAATAGAGAGCCAAATACTAGGGTCTGTGAACATTGCTCCAAAGTCAGGATTTTTTGTTGTTGTTGATTTAATGCAATATATGATAAAACAAGACGTTTTAAATGTTTACTTAAAATGTTTTTAAGTAAAATTATAACTTGTGTCATAATTTTTGCCAAGTAAAAATTCCGATTATTATTATAATATTGCCATAATGTTAAAAGTTTTCTTATAAAATTGTGACTTTTGTCAAATAAAATGACTTTTCATAAAATTTCCAAAATGTTAAGCTTTTCTTGTAATATTGCGACTGTTATTGAGTAAAATTCCAACTTTTATCATAATATTGCACTAATGTTCAGTTTTTCTTTTAAAATTATGATCTGCGTTGAATAAAATTACAACTTTTATTTTAATACTAGACGTAGGCATTTTTCAGAGGTCTCCAGAAGGTAAGAAATACAACAAAAGTGCGTGCGTGAGCGTGTGTGTGTGTGTGTTCTTGTATTTCTGCCCTTCTTGAGACACCAAGAAGGAAAAGTAGCTTCCATATGAGGAGGTGTGAACAAGTTAATATAGAGCCAAATACCAGGGTCTGTGAACATTGCTCCAAAGTCAGGATTTTTTTTGTTGATTTAATGTGCATACAAGAGTAAATATTGACAGGTGTAAAGGCACCAGTATGTGATAAAACAACAAGGCAGCTAAAGAAGAACAATTTCTCATATTCTTTTTGTTGTTTATCTAATATTGCAATACAGTCTCGTAAAATTATTAATTTTTAACGTAATTTTCAAAGTAAAATTATAACTTAATTTTTGCCAAATAAAATTCCGATTGTTATTGTAATATTGCCCAAAAAAATCAAGTTTAAAATTGGGAAAAATTTCTCATATTTTCTCTGTTTTTGTAATATTGCAATATTTTCTCGTAAAATTAATACTCTTTTATGTCAAAATATTGGTTTTTAATGCAAAATGGTGACATTTGTCTTATAAAATTCTGACTTTGATCACAATATTGCCAATGGTGTTTGTTTTTTTTTAAAACAATTACATTTTTTTGAGTAAAATGATGACTTTTGTCTTAATTTTGCCAAGTAAAATTCCAATAATCACTAAAATATTGCCAACATTTTAAAGTTTTCTTATAAAATTGTGACTTTTGTCGAGTAAAATGACGACTCTTTTCATAAAATTGCCAAAATGTTAAGCTTTTCTTGTAAAATTGTGACTGTTATTGAGTAAAATCCCAACTTTTATCATGATTTTGTACAAATGTTCAGTTTTTCTTGTAAAATTTTGACTTGAGTTGAGTAAAATTACCACTTATATTATAATACTAAAGGTAGGCATTTTTCGGAGGTCTCAAGAATGTAACAAATACAAGAATGTGTGCTTGTGTGTGTGTGTGTGTGCGTGTGCGTGTGCGTGTGCGTGTGCGCGTGTGTGTGTGTGTGTACTTGTATTTCACCCTTCTTGAGACATTAACAAGGAAAAGTATGGTCCCAATACGGAAAACCATTGCATCTAATAGAGAGTCAAATACTAGGGTCTGTGAACATTGCTCCAAAGTCAGGGTTTTTGTTGTTGATTTAATGTGCATACAAGAGTAAACACTGACAGGTGCAAAGGCAGCAATATATGATAAAACAACAAGGCGGCTAAAAAAATGTTTAAGTAATATTATGACTTTTGTCATCATTTTTGCCAGGTAAAATTCAGATTATTATTATAAAATTGCCAACATTTTCAAGTTTTCTTTTAAAATTGTGACTTTTGTCGAGTTAAATGACGACTCTTTTCATAAAATTGCCATAATGTTAAGCTTTTCATGTAAAATTGCGACTGTTGTTGAATAAAATTCCAACTTTTATCATAATGTTGCACAAATGTTCAGATTTTCTAGTAAAATTTTTGACTTGAGTTGAGTAAAATTACGACTTTTATCATAATACTAGAGGTAGGCATTTTGTGGAGGTCTCAAGAATGTAACAAATACAAGAATGTGTGTGTGTGTGTGTGTGTGTGTGTGTGTGTGTGTGTGTGTGTGTGTGTGTGTGTGTGTGTGTGTGTGTGTGTGTGTGTGTCTGTGTGTGTGTGTGTGTCTGTGTGTGTGTGTGTGTGTGTGTTTTCTTGTATTTCTGCCCTTCTTGAGACGCCAACAAGGAAAAGTAGCTTCCATATGAGGAGGTGTGAACAAGTTAATATAGAGCCAAATACTAGGGTCTGTGAACATTGCTCCAAAGTCAGGATTTTTTTGTTGTTTTTGATTTAATGCAATATGTAATAAAACAAGACGCTAGCTAAAAAATATTTTTAAGTAAAATTAGAACTTGTCATAATTTTTGCCAAGTAAAAATTCCGATTATTATTATAATATTGCCATAATGTTAAAAGTTTTTTTTTATAAAATTGTGACTTTTGTCAGATAAAATGATGACTCTTTTCATTAAATTTCCAAAATGTTAAGCTTTTCTTGTAAAATTGTGACTGTTATTGAGTAAAATTTCAATTTTTATCATAATATTTATTGCACAAATGTTCAGTTTTTCTTGTAAAATTGCGACTGTTATTGAGTAAAATTCCACCTTTTATCATAATATTGCACTAATGTTCAGTTTTTCTTTTAAAATTATGATTTGCGTTGAATAAAATTAGAACTTTTATCATAATACTAGACGTAGGCATTTTTCAGAGGTCTCCAGAAGGTAAGAAATACAAGAAAAGTGTGTGTGGGTGTGTGTGTGTGTGTGTGTGTGTGTGTGTGTGTGTGTGTGTGTTGTATTTCTGCCCTTCTTGAGACACCAAGAAGGAAAAGTAGCTTCCATATGAGGAGGTGTGAACAAGTTAATATAGAGCCAAATACTAGGGTCTGTGAACATTGCTCCAAAGTCAGGATTTTTTTTGTTGATTTAATGTGCATACAAAAGTAAACACTGACAGGTGCAAAGGCAGCAAAATATGATAAAACAAGACGGCAGTTAAAGAAGAACAATTTCTCATATTCTTTTTGTTTATCTAATATTGCAATACAGTCTCATAAAATTATTACTTTTTTATGAAGAATTATTACTTTTTAACGTAATTTTCAAAGTAAAATTATAACTTCATTTTTGCCAAATAAAATTCCGATTGTTATTGTAATATTGCCCCAAAAAATTAAGTTTAAAATTGGGAACAATTTCTCATATTCTCTCAGTTTTTGTAATATTGCAATATTTTCTCATAAAATTATTACTATTTTATGTAAAAGTATTGGTTTTTAATGCAAAATGGTGACATTTGTTGTATAAAATTCTGACTTTAATCACAATATTGCCAATTGTGTTTGTTTTTTTAAAACAATGAAATTTTTTAGAGTAAAATGATGACTTTTATCATAATTTTGCCAAGTAAAATTCCAATAATCACTAAAATATTGCCAACATTTTAAAGTTTTCTTATAAAATTGTGACTTTTGTTGAGTAAAATGACGACTCTTTTCATAAAATTGCCAAAATGTTAAGCTTTTCTTGTAAAATTGTGACTGTTATTGAGTAAAATCCCAACCTTTATCATGATTTTGTACAAATGTTCAGTTTTTCTTGTAAAATTTTGACTTGAGTTGAGTAAAATTACGACTTATATTATAATACTAAAGGTAGGCATTTTTCGGAGGTCTCAAGAATGTAACAAATACAAGAATGTGTGCTTGTGTGTGTGTGTGTGTGTGTGTGTGTGTGTGTGTGTGTGTGTGTGTGTGTGTGTGTGCGTGTG
>NC_084634.1:4603084-4620584 GCF_033978795.1 Nerophis ophidion | reverse complement strand
TAGTTTAAAACAAATAAAGTGCACTTTTGTGCATGATGTCACTAAGATGACATATCCAAACAACACTAAATTAAAGTGCACTTTTTGTAAAGAACGCCACTATAATAGTTTAAAACAAATAAAGTGCACTTTTGTGCATGATGTCACTAAGATGACACATCAAAACAACACTAAATTAAAGTGCACTTTTTGTACAGAACACCACTATAATAGTTTAAAACAAATAAAGTGCACTTTTTGTGCATGATGTCACTAAGATGACACATCAAAACAACACTAAATTAAAGTGCACTTTTTGTACAGAACACTACAATAGTTTAAAACAAATAAAGTGCACTTTTGTGCATGATGTCACACAAGATGACATATCAAAACAACACTAAATTAAAGTGCACTTTTTGTACAGAACACCACTATAATAGTTTGAAACAAATAAAGTGCACTTTTTGTGCATGATGTCACTAAGATGACATATCAAAACAACACTAAATTAAAGTGCACTTTTTGTACAGAACACCACTATAATAGTTTAAAACAAATAAAGTGCACTTTTGTGCATGATGTCACTAAGATGACACATCAAAACAACACTAAATTAAAGTGCACTTTTTGTACAGAACACCACTATAATAGTTTAAAACAAATCAAGTGCACTTTTGTGCATGATTTCACTAAGATGACACATCAAAACAACACTAAATTAAAGTGCACTTTTTGTACAGAACACCACTATGATAGTTTAAAACAAATAAAGTGCACTTTTGTGCATGATGTCACCAAGATGACATATCAAAACAACACTAAATTAAAGTGCACTTTTTGTACAGAACACCACTATGATAGTTTAAAACAAATAAAGTGCACTTTTGTGCATGATGTCACTAAGATGACATATCAAAACAACACTAAATTAAAGTGCACTTTTTGTACAGAACACCACTATGATAGTTTAAAACAAATAAAGTGCACTTTTGTGCATGATGTCACTAAGATGACATATCAAAACAACACTAAATTAAAGTGTACGTTTTGTACAGAACGCCACTACAATAGTTTAAACCAAACAAAGTGCACTTTTGTGCATGATGTCACTAAGATGACATATCCAAACACTAAATTAAAGTGCACTTTTTGTAAAGAACGCCACTATAATAGTTTAAAACAAATAAAGTGCACTTTTGTGCATGATGTCACTAAGATGACATATCAAAACAACACTAAATTAAAGTGCACTTTTTGTAAAGAACGCCACTATAATAGTTTAAAACAAATAAAGTGCACTTTTGTGCATGATGTCACTAAGATGACACATCAAAACAACACTAAATTAAAGTGCACTTTTTGTACAGAACGCCACTATAATAGTTTAAAACAAATCAAGTGCACGTTTGTGCATGATGTCACTAAGATGACATATCAAAACAACTCTAAATTAAAGTGCACTTTTTGTACAGAACACCACTATAATAGTTTAAAACAAATCAAGTGCACTTTTGTGCATGATTTCACTAAGATGACACATCAAAACAACACTAAATTAAAGTGCACTTTTTGTACAGAACACCACTATGATAGTTTAAAACAAATAAAGTGCACTTTTGTGCATGATGTCACCAAGATGACATATCAAAACAACACTAAATTAAAGTGCACTTTTTGTACAGAACACCACTATGATAGTTTAAAACAAATAAAGTGCACTTTTGTGCATGATGTCACTAAGATGACATATCAAAACAACACTAAATTAAAGTGTACGTTTTGTACAGAACGCCACTACAATAGTTTAAACCAAACAAAGTGCACTTTTGTGCATGATGTCACTAAGATGACATATCCAAACACTAAATTAAAGTGCACTTTTTGTAAAGAACGCCACTATAATAGTTTAAAACAAATAAAGTGCACTTTTGTGCATGATGTCACTAAGATGACATATCAAAACAACACTAAATTAAAGTGCACTTTTTGTAAAGAACGCCACTATAATAGTTTAAAACAAATAAAGTGCACTTTTGTGCATGATGTCACTAAGATGACACATCAAAACAACACTAAATTAAAGTGCACTTTTTGTACAGCACACCACTATAATAGTTTAAAACAAATAAAGTGCACTTTTGTGCATGATGTCACTAAGATGACACATCAAAACAACGCTAAATTAAAGTGCACTTTTTGTACAGAACACCACTATAATAGTTTAAAACAAATAAAGTGCACTTTTGTGCATGATGTCACTAAGATGACATATCAAAACAACACTAAATTAAAGTGCACTTTTTGTACAGAACGCCACAATAATAGTTTAAAACAAATAAAGTGCACTTTTGTGCATGATGTCACTAAGATGACATATCAAAACAACACTAAATTAAAGTGCACTTTTTGTACAGAACGCCACTATAATAGTTTAAAACAAATAAAGTGCACTTTTGTGCATGATGTCACTAAGATGACATATCAAAACAACACTAAATTAAAGTGCACTTTTTGTAAAGAACGCCACTATAATAGTTTAAAACAAATAAAGTGCACTTTTTGTGCATGATGTCACTTAGATGACATATCAAAACAACACTAAATTAAAGTGCACTTTTTGTAAAGAACGCCACTATAATAGTTTAAAACAAATAAAGTGCACTTTTGTGCATGATGTCACTAAGATGACATATCAAAACAACGCTAAATTAAAGTGCACTTTTTGTACAGAACACCACTATAATAGTTTAAAACAAATAAAGTGCACTTTTGTGCATGATGTCACTAAGATGACATATCAAAAAGACACTAAATTAAAGTGCACTTTTTGTACAGAACGCCACTATAATAGTTTAAAACAAATAAAGTGCACTTTTTGTGCATGATGTCACTAAGATGACACATCAAAACAACACTAAATTAAAGTGCACTTTTTGTACAGAACACCACTATAATAGTTTAAAACAAATAAAGTGCACTTTTTGTGCATGATGTCACTAAGATGACATATCAAAACACTAAATTAAGGTGCACTTTTTGTACAGAACGCCACTATAATAGTTTAAAACAAAAAAGTGCACGTTTTGTGCATGATATCACTAAGATGACATATCAAAACAACACTAAATTAAAGTGCACATTTTGTACAGAACACCACTACAATAGTTTAAAACAAATAAAGTGCACTTTTTGTACAGAACACCACTATAATAGTTTAAAACAAATAAAGTGCACTTTTTGTGCATGATGTCACTAAGATGACATATCAAAACAACACTAAATTAAAGTGCACTTTTTGTACAGAACACTACAATAGTTTAAAACAAAGTGCAGTTTTGTGCATGATGTCACTAAGATGACATATCAAAACAACACTAAATAAAGTGCACTTTTTGTACAGAACACCACTATAATAGTTTAAAACAAATAAAGTGCACTTTTTGTGCATGATGTCACTAAGATGACATATCAAAACAACACTAAATTAAAGTGCACTTTTTGTACAGAACGCCACTATAATAGTTTAAAACAAATAAAGTGCACTTTTGTGCATGATGTCACTAAGATGACATATCAAAAAGACACTAAATTAAAGTGCACTTTTTGTACAGAACGCCACTATAATAGTTTAAAACAAATAAAGTGCACTTTTGTGCATGATATCACTAATATGACATATCAAAACAACACTAAATTAAAGTGCACTTTTTGTACAGAACACCACTATAATAGTTTAAAACAAATAAAGTGCACTTTTGTGCATGATGTCACTAAGATGACATATCAAAACAACACTAAATTAAAGTGCACTTTTTGTACAGAACACTACAATAGTTTAAAACAAATAAAGTGCACTTTTTGTGCATGATGTCACTAAGATGACATATCAAAACAACACTAAATTAAAGTGCACTTTTTGTAAAGAATGCCACTATAATAGTTTAAAACAAATAAAGTGCACTTTTGTGCATGATGTCACTAAGATGACATATCAAAACAACACTAAATTAAAGTGCACTTTTTGTACAGAACACCACTATAATAGTTTAAAACAAATAAAGTGCACTTTTGTGCATGATGTCACTAAGATGACATATCAAAACAACACTAAATTAAAGTGCACTTTTTGTACAGAACACCACTATAATAGTTTAAAACAAATAAAGTGCACTTTTTGTGCATGATGTCACTAAGATGACATATCAAAACAACACTAAATTAAAGTGCACTTTTTGTACAGAACGCCACTATAATAGTTTAAAACAAATAAAGTGCACTTTTGTGCATGATGTCACTAAGATGACACATCAAAACAACACTAAATTAAAGTGCACTTTTTGTACAGAACACCACTATAATAGTTTAAAACAAATAAAGTGCACTTTTGTGCATGATGTCACTAAGATGACGTATCAAAACAACACTAAATTAAAGTGCACTTTTTGTACAGAACACCACTATAATAGTTTAAAACAAATAAAGTGCACTTTTGTGCATGATGTCACTAAGATGACGTATCAAAACAACACTAAATTAAAGTGCACTTTTTGTAAAGAACGCCACTATAATAGTTTAAAACAAATCAAGTGCACTTTTGTGCATGATGTCACTAAGATGACATATCAAAACAACACTAAATTAAAGTGCACTTTTTGCACAGAACACCACTATAATAGTTTGAAACAAATAAAGTGCACTTTTTGTGCATGATGTCACTAAGATGACATATCAAAACAACACTAAATTAAAGTGCACTTTTTGTACAGAACGCCACTATAATAGTTTGAAACAAATAAAGTGCACTTTTTGTGCATGATGTCACTAAGATGACATATCAAAACAACACTAAATTAAAGTGCACGTTTTGTACAGAACGCCACTACGATAGTTTAAACCAAACAAAGTGCACTTTTGTGCATGATGTCACTAAGATGACACATCAAAACAACACTGAATTAAAGTGCACTTTTTGTACAGAACACCACTATAATAGTTTGAAACAACTAAAGTGCACTTTTGTGCATGATGTCACTAAGATGACATATCAAAACAACACTAAATTAAAGTGCACTTTTTGTAAAGAACGCCACTATAATAGTTTAAAACAAATAAAGTGCACTTTTGTGCATGATGTCACTAAGATGACATATCAAAACAACACTAAATTAAAGTGCACTTTTTGTACAGAACACCACTATGATAGTTTAAAACAAATAAAGTGCACTTTTTGTGCATGATGTCACTAAGATGACATATCAAAACAACACTAAATTAAAGTGCACTTTTTGTACAGAACACCACTATAATAGTTTAAAACAAATAAAGTGCACTTTTTGTGCATGATGTCACTAAGATGACATATCAAAACAACACTAAATTAAAGTGCACTTTTTGTACAGAACACCACTACAATAGTTTAAAACAAATAAAGTGCACTTTTTGTACAGAACACCACTATAATAGTTTAAAACAAATAAAGTGCACTTTTTGTACAGAACACCACTATAATAGTTTAAAACAAATAAAGTGCACTTTTTGTGCATGATGTCACTAAGATGACATATCAAAACAACACTAAATTAAAGTGCACTTTTTGTACAGAACACCACTATAATAGTTTAAAACAAATAAAGTGCACTTTTGTGCATGATGTCACTAAGATGACATATCAAAACAACACTAAATTAAAGTGCACTTTTTGTACAGAACGCCACTATAATAGTTTAAAACAAATAAAGTGCACTTTTTGTGCATTATGTCACTAAGATGACACATCAAAACAACACTAAATTAAAGTGCACTTTTTGTACAGAACACCACTATAATAGTTTAAAACAAATAAAGTCTACTTTTTGTGCATGATGTCACTAAGATGACATATCAAAACAACACTAAATTAAAGTGCACTTTTTGTAAAGAACGCCACTATAATAGTTTAAAACAAATAAAGTGCACTTTTGTGCATGTCACTAAGATGACATATCAAAACAACACTAAATTAAAGTGCACTTTTTGTACAGAACACCACTATAATAGTTTAAAACAAATAAAGTGCACTTTTTGTGCATGATGTCACTAAGATGACACATCAAAACAACACTAAATTAAAGTGCACTTTTTGCACAGAACGCCACTATAATAGTTTAAAACAAATAAAGTGCACTTTTGTGCATGATGTCACTAAGATGACACATCAAAACAACACTAAATTAAAGTGCACTTCTTGTACAGAACACCACTATAATAGTTTAAAACAAATAAAGTGCACTTTTGTGCATGATGTCACTAAGATGACATATCAAAACAACACTAAATTAAAGTGCACTTTTTGTACAGAACGCCACTATAATAGTTTAAAACAAATAAAGTGCACTTTTGTGCATGATGTCACTAAGATGACATATCAAAACAACACTAAATTAAAGTGCACTTTTTGTACAGAACGCCACTACAATAGTTTAAAACAAATAAAGTGCACTTTTTGTGCATGATGTCACTAAGATGACATATCAAAACAACACTAAATAAAGTGCACTTTTTGTACAGAACGCCACTATAATAGTTTAAAACAAGTAAAGTGCACTTTTTGTGCATGATGTCACTAAGATGACATATCAAAACAACACTAAATTAAAGTGCACTTTTTGTACAGAACACCACTATAATAGTTTAAAACAAATAAAGTGCACATTTGTGCATGATGTCACTAAGATGACATATCAAAACAACACTAAATTAAAGTGCACTTTTTGTACAGAACACCACTATAATAGTTTAAAACAAATAAAGTGCACATTTGTGCATGATGTCACTAAGATGACATATCAAAACAACACTAAATTAAAGTGCACTTTTTGTAAAGAACGCCACTATAATAGTTTAAAACAAATAAAGTGCACTTTTGTGCATGATGTCACTAAGATGACATATCAAAACAACACTAAATCAAAGTGCACTTTTTGTACAGAACGCCACTATAACAGTTTGAAACAAATAAAGTGCACTTTTGTGCATGATGTCACTAAGATGACATATCAAAACAACACTAAATTAAAGTGCACTTTTTGTACAGAACACCACTATAATAGTTTATAACAAATAAAGTGCACTTTTGTGCATGATGTCACTAAGATGAGACATCAAAACAACACTAAATTAAAGTGCACTTTTTGTACAGAACACCACTATAATAGTTTAAAACAAATAAAGTGCACTTTTTGTGCATGATGTCACTAAGATGACATATCAAAACAACACTAAATTAAAGTGCACTTTTTGTACAGAACGCCACTATAATAGTTTAAAACAAATAAAGTGCACTTTTGTGCATGATGTCACTAAGATGACATATCAAAACAACACTAAATTAAAGTGCACTTTTTGTAAAGAACGCCACCATAATAGTTTGAAACAAATAAAGTGCACTTTTTGTGCATGATGTCACTAAGATGACATATCAAAACAACACTAAATTAAAGTGCACTTTTTGTACAGAACACCACTATAATAGTTTAAAACAAATAAAGTGCACTTTTGTGCATGATGTCACTAAGATGACATATCAAAACAACACTAAATTAAAGTGCACTTTTTGTACAGAACACCACTATAATAGTTTAAAACAAATAAAGTGCACTTTTTGTGCATGATGTCTCTAAGATGACATATCAAAACAACACTAAATTAAAGTGCACTTTTTGTACAGAACACCACTATAATAGTTTAAAACAAATAAAGTGCACTTTTGTGCATGATGTCACTAAGATGACATATCAAAACAACACTAAATAAAGTGCACTTTTTGTACAGAACGCCACTATAATAGTTTAAAACAAATAAAGTGCACTTTTTGTGCATGATGTCACTAAGATGACATATCAAAACAACACTAAATTAAAGTGCACTTTTTGTACAGAACACCACTATAATAGTTTAAAACAAATAAAGTGCACATTTGTGCATGATGTCACTAAGATGACATATCAAAACAACACTAAATTAAAGTGCACTTTTTGTACAGAACACCACTATAATAGTTTAAAACAAATAAAGTGCACATTTGTGCATGATGTCACTAAGATGACATATCAAAACAACACTAAATTAAAGTGCACTTTTTGTAAAGAACGCCTCTATAATAGTTTAAAACAAATAAAGTGCACTTTTGTGCATGATGTCACTAAGATGACATATCAAAACAACACTAAATTAAAGTGCACTTTTTGTACAGAACACCACTATAATAGTTTAAAACAAATAAAGTGCACTTTTGTGCATGATGTCACTAAGATGACATATCAAAACAACACTAAATTAAAGTGCACTTTTTGTAAAGAACGCCACTATAATAGTTTAAAACAAATAAAGTGCACTTTTTGTGCATGATGTCACTAAGATGACATATCAAAACAACACTAAATTAAAGTGCACTTTTTGTACAGAACACCACTATAATAGTTTAAAACAAATAAAGTGCACTTTTTGTGCATGATGTCTCTCAGATGACATATCAAAACAACACTAAATTAAAGTGCACTTTTTGTACAGAACACCACTATAATAGTTTAAAACAAATAAAGTGCACTTTTGTGCATGATGTCACTAAGATGACATATCAAAACAAAACTAAATTAAAGTGCACCTTTTGTACAGAACGCCACTACAATAGTTTGAAACAAATAAAGTGCACTTTTGTGCATGATGTCACTAAGATGACATATCAAAACAACACTAAATAAAGTGCACTTTTTGTACAGAACACCACTATAATAGTTTAAAACAAATAAAGTGCACTTTTGTGCATGATGTCACTAAGATGACATATCAAAACAACACTAAATTAAAGTGCACTTTTTGTACAGAACGCCACTATAATAGTTTAAAACAAATAAAGTGCACTTTTGTGCATGATGTCACTAAGATGACACATCAAAACAACACTAAATTAAAGTGCACTTTTTGTAAAGAACGCCAATATAATAGTTTAAAACAAAGTGCACTTTTGTGCATCATGTCACTAAGATGACATATCAAAACAACACTAAATTAAAGTGCACTTTTTGTACAGAACACCACTATAATAGTTTGAAACAAATAAAGTGCACTTTTTGTGCATGATGTCACTAAGATGACACATCAAAACAACACTAAATTAAAGTGCACTTTTTGTACAGAACACCACTATAATAGTTTAAAACAAATAAAGTGCACTTTTTGTGCATGATGTCACTAAGATGACATATCAAAACAACACTAAATTAAAGTGCACTTTTTGTACAGAACACCACTATAATAGTTTAAAACAAATAAAGTGCACTTTTGTGCATGATGTCACTAAGATGACATATCAAAACAACACTAAATTAAAGTGCACTTTTTGTAAACAGCGCCACTATAATAGTTTAAAACAAATAAAGTTGTCTGTTCGACGTCTTCCCGCTTGAAGCCAAACCAAGGCCAGGTGCTTTAAGACATGGCTAGCCTTAATCCTTGTCTCCATGGCGACAAATAATGTAAGTTTCTTACAAGTAGTATTATCACTGGAGGACCAGGAATAGCTAAACATGCTTCATTACACACCGTAGCTCACCGGCAACACAATGTAAAAAAATGCCATAGGTGGATTCACACCTGTAATGATATCAACGACAAGAGCGTATCGAGTCGATACTACCATGATTACATCGATATTTTTTAGCATCACATATTCAAAAATGTATATTATGTTTATATAGCCAGGAAATACATCCCAGGACACATGAGGACTTTGAATATGACCAAATGTATGATCCTGTGACTACTTGGTATCGCATCGATACCTGAATGTGTGGTATCATCCAGAACTAATGTAAAATATCAAACAAGAGAAGAATAGGTGTATGCCGGTATTGGCAAAGTATCGCAATACTAATGAATAATTTTCGGTACTTTACTGCCTCTAAAAGAAATAGAAGTAAGTTTCTTACAAGTACCATTATCACTGGAGGACCAGGAATAGCTAAACATGCTTCATTACACACCGTTGCTCACCCGCAACACAATGTAAAAAAATGCCATAGGTGGATTCACACCTGTAATGATATCAACGACAAGAGCGTATCGAGTCGATACTACTATGATTACATCGATATTTTTTAGCATCACATTTTAAAAAATGTATATTATGTTTACAAAGTCAGGAAATACATCCCTGGACACATGAGGACTTTGAATATGACCAAATGTATGATCCTGTAACTACTTGGTATCGCATCGATATCTATGTGTGTGGTATCATCCAGAACTAATGTAAAATATCAAACAAGAGAAGAATAAGTGTATGCCGGTATTGGCATAGTATCGCAATACTAATGAATCATTTTCGGTACTTTACTGCCTCTAAAACGAATAGAAGTAAGTTTCTTACAAGTACCATTATCACTGGAGGACCAGGAATAGCTAAACATGCTTCATTACACACCGTAGCTGACCGGCAACATAAACAAACGCCATTGGCGGATTAACACCTGACATCCACTGTAATGATATCAAGAACAAGAGCGTATCAAGTCGATACTACTATGATTACATCGATATTTTTTAGCATCACATTTTAAAAAACGTATATTATGTTTATAAAGTCAGGAAATACATCCCTGGACACATGAGGACTTTGAATATGACTAAATGTATGATCCTGTGACTACTTGGTATCGCATCGATATCTATATGTGTGGTATCATCCAGAACTAATGTAAAATATCAAACAAGAGAAGAATAAGTGTGTGCCGGTATTGGCATAGTATCACAATACTAATGAATCATTTTCGGTACTTTACTGCCTCTAAAACGAATAGAAGTAAGTTTCTTACAAGTACCATTATCACTGGAGGACCAGGAATAGCTAAACATGCTTCATTACACACCGTAGCTCACCCGCAACACAATGTAAAAAAATGCCATAGGTGGATTCACACCTGTAATGATATCAACGACAAGAGCGTATCGAGTCGATACTACTATGATTACATCGATATTTTTTAGCATCACATTTTAAAAAATGTATATTATGTTTATAAAGTCAGGAAATACATCCCTGGACACGTGAGGACTTTGAATATGACTAAATGTATGATCCTGTGACTACTTGGTATCGCATCGATATCTATATGTGTGGTATCATCCAGAACTAATGTAAAATATCAAACAAGAGAAGAATAAGTGTATGCCGGTATTGGCATAGTATCGCAATACTAATGAATCATTTTCGGTACTTTACTGCCTCTAAAAGAAATAGAAGTAAGTTTCTTACAAGTAGTATTATCACTGGAGGACCAGGAATAGCTAAACATGCTTCATTACACACCGTAGCTGACCGGCAACATAAACAAACGCCATAGGTGGATTCACACCTGTCATCCACTGTAATGATATCAAGAACAAGAGCGTATCGAGTCGATACTACTATGACTACATCGATATTTTTTAGCATCACATTTTAAAAAACGTATATTATGTTTACAAAGCCAGGAAATACATCCCTGGACACATGAGGACTTTGAATATGACCAAATGTATGATCCTGTGACTACTTGGTATCGCATCGATATCTATGTGTGTGGTATCATCCAAAACTAATGTAAAGTATCGAAGAAGAGAAGAATAAGTGATTATTAAATTTTAACAGAAGTGTAGCTAGATCATGTTAATACAGAAAATAAGCAGATATTAACAGGAAATGAACAAGTAGATTAATAATATTTTTTTTACAGTTTGTCCCTCATAATGTAGACAAAATAATAGGTACATTAATGACAGAATATGTCAGCAGACTAATAAGGAGTCTTTGTTTGTTTACTTACTAATAAAAGACAAGTTGTCTAGTACACTGTACTAAATTAATTATTTTTTTATTATTTTATTTTATTTATTTATTTATTTTAATTAAATCAACATAAAAAACACAAGATACACTTACAATTAGTGCACCAACCTAACAAAAACTCCCTTTTTCATGACATTTTTTATTTATTTTTAAATAAATAAATAAAAAATAAAATAGAATCCCCCCAACCACTGTACTAAATTAAATATTCTTTGATAAAAAAAAATTATATATATATATATTTTTTTTTTTAAATTTTATTTATTTTTTTTTTTTTATTAAATCAACATAAAAAAATAACATACATTTACAATTAGTGCACCAACCCCCAAAAAATGACAAAAAAAAATACAAATTAAAAAAACAAATAGAAATAAATAAAATAGAATCCTCCCCCCCAACCACTGTACTAAATCCTTTATTTATTTATTTATTTTTTTCATTAATTCAACATAAAAAACACAAGATACATTTACAATTAGTGCACCAACCCAAAAAAACTCCCTTTTTCATGACAAAAAATAATAATAATAATAATTTAAAAACAATAATAAAATAAAATAAAAAGGTTGCGAACCACTGGTCTACTATTTTATTTAAGAACTAAATGACAACAATAAAACATGTTTAATCTAAGATTTTTAGTTAAAGACAATAATGAATTTTTTTTGTTTTCCCCTTTACTTAGAAAAAGTATGGAAGTACATTAAGTCTGTGGTCCCCAACCACCGGGCCGCGGCTCGATTGGTACCTCGCCGCAAAATAATTTTTTATAAAATTATTATTTTTTTTTTTTTATTATTATTTTTTTTAATTAAATCAACATAAAAAACACAAAATACACTTACAATTAGTGCACCAACCCAAAAAACCTCCCTTTTTCATGACAAAAAAAATAATAATTTAAAATAATAATAAAATAAAATAAAAAGGTTGGGGACCACTGGTCTAGTACGTTCACCATTTTATTTAAGAACTAAATGACAATAATAAACATGTTTAATCTGAGATTTTTAGTTAAAATAAAGACAAAAATGACCTTTTTTGTGTCCCCCTTTACTTAGAAAAAGTAAGGGAGTACATTAAGTCAGTGGTCCTCAACCACCGGCTGGATTGCTACCGGCCGTAGAAGAATTTTTTATTAATTTTATTTTATTTATTTATGTATTTTTTTATTTTTTTTTATTGAATCAACATAAAAAACACAAGATACACTTACAATTAGTGCACCAACCCAAAAAAACTCCTTTTCATGACAATTTTTTTTTTAATAATAATTCTTTTTTAAATAATAAAATAAAAAGGTTGGGGACCACTGGTCTAGTATGTTCACTATTTTATTTAAGAACTAAATGATAATAATAATTATGTTAAATCTGAGATTTTTAGTTAAAATAAAGACAAAAATGATATTTTTTGTGTCCCCCTTTACTGAGAAAAAGTAAGGGAGTACATTAAGTCAGTGGTCCTCAACCACCGGGCCGCGGCTCTATTGGTACCGGGCCACAAAATATTTTTTTATAAAATTATTATTATTATTTTATTTTTTTAATTAAATCAACATAAAAAACACTAAATACACTTACAATTATTGCACCAACCCTAAAATCCTCCCTTTTTCATGACAAAGAAAATAATTAAAATGTTCACTATTTTATTTAAGAACTAGATGACAATAATTTAATCTAGGATTTTAGTTAAAATAAAGACAAAAATGAAATTTTTTGTGGTGCCCTTTGGTTAGAAAAGTATGGAAGTACATTTAATTTTCTCCTCTCTGAACAACACTCTCCTTCCAACAGCTGAGATCGAGGTAACGGTGGCGGGGAACTCGTCGGGCGTGCCGGCCAACCCCGCCCCCCAGCAGGCGGGAGGCACGCCGTCGCCCTCGTCCTCGCCGCCCCTCTCGCTGAGCGCCCCGGGCCCCCAGGTGATACCGCGCCGACACGCCCCGGTGGAGGCCCTGGCCCGGCAGGGGTCCTTCCGGGGCTTCCCGGCCCTCAGCCAGAAGACCTCGCCCTTCAAGCGGCAACTGTCTCTGCGCATGAACGAGCTGCCCTCCACCATGCAGCGCAAGTCGGACTTCCCCATCGACGACACGGGTCAGACAGCGGGCGACGTGGCGGCGGTTTAAGCTGCGTGGTTCTAACGCGCTCTGCCTCCTTCTCAGTGCCCGAGGTGGAAGGGGAGAACGACAGCATCAGCTCTCTGTGCACTCAGATCACCTCCGCGTTCAGCGGGCCCCCAGAGGACCCCTTCTCCTCGGCACCGATGCCCAAAGCGGCGTCCCCGCAGTCTCCCGTCATCCCTGGTAACAACAACACATATAACCCAGCTAATAGCGTTGACTTTGCATGTCGTCCTCCAATAGCATTGATTTTGCACGTCGTCCTCTAATAACATTGACTTTGCATGTCGTCCTCCAATAACATTAACTTTGCATGTCGTCCTCCAATAACATTGACTTTGCATGTCGTCCTCCAATAGCATTGACTTTGCATGTCGTCCTGCAATAACATTGACTTTGCATGTCGTCCTTCAATAGCATTGACTTTGCATGTCGTCCTCCAATAGCATTGACTTTGCATGTCGTCCTCCAATAGCATTGACTTTGCATGTCGTCCTCCAATAGCATTGACTTTGCATGTCGTCCTCTGATAGCATTGACTTTGCATGTCGTCCTGCAATAACATTGACTTTGCATGTCGTCCTTCAATAGCATTGACTTTGCATGTCGTCCTCCAATAGCATTGACTTTGCATGTCGTCCCTCAATAGCATTGACTTTGCATGTCGTCCTCCAATAGCATTGACTTTACATGTCGTCCTACAATAACATTGACTTTGCATGTCGTCCTCCAATAACATTGACTTTGCATGTCGTCCTTCAATAGCATTGACTTTGCATGTCGTCCTCCAATAGCATTGACTTCGCATGTCGTCCTTCAATAGCATTGACTTTGCATGTCGTCCTCCAATAGCATTGACTTTGCATGTCGTCCTCCAACAGCATTGACTTTGCATGTCATCCTCCATTAAAATTGACTTTGCATGTCGTCCTCCAATACCATTGACTTTGCATGTCGTCCTCCAATAACATTGACTTTGCATGTCGTCCTCCAATAGCATTGACTTTGCATGTCGTCCTCCAATAGCATTGACTTTGCATGTCGTCCTCTGATAGCATTGACTTTGCATGTCGTCCTGCAATAACATTGACTTTGCATGTCGTCCTTCAATAGCATTGACTTTGCATGTCGTCCTCCAATAGCATTGACTTTGCATGTCGTCCTCCAATAGCATTGACTTTGCATGTCGTCCTCCAATAGCATTGACTTTGCATGTCGTCCTCCAATAGCATTGACTTTGCATGTCGTCCTCCAATAACATTGACTTTGCATGTCGTCCTCCAATAACATTGACTTTGCATGTCGTCCTTCAATAGCATTGACTTTGCATGTCGTCCTCCAATAGCATTGACTTCGCATGTCGTCCTTCAATAGCATTGACTTCGCATGTCGTCCTCCAATAGCATTGACTTTGCATGTCGTCCTCTGATAGCATTGACTTTGCATGTCGTCCTGCAATAACATTGACTTTGCATGTTGTCCTCCAATAGCATTGACTTTGCATGTCGTCCTCCAATAGCATTGACTTTGCATGTCGTCCTCTGATAGCATTGACTTTGCATGTCGTCCTGCAATAACATTGACTTTGCATGTCGTCCTCCAATAGCATTGACTTTGCATGTCGTCCTCCAATAACATTGACTTTGCATGTCGTCCTTCAATAGCATTGACTTTGCATGTCGTCCTCCAATAGCATTGACTTCGCATGTCGTCCTTCAACAGCATTGACTTTGCATGTCGTCCTCTTCTTTTTCTTCCACCCTAGTCAACGGCTCTGTCTTCTCCGCTCACCCCGCTAACAATCCTCCAGCTTTGGCCCCTGCCCTGCCTGCTAGAGACACTAACCCCTGGGCTAAGACCCCCTCCACAGCACCCGGTAAGAGGACACATTCAACCCCTCACTTAACTGGGGAAACAAGAACGTCGGACCATAGAGCAGAGGGGTCAAAGTGGTTTTCACTGAGGGCCACATGGCAGTTATTATTACAGCATTTATTATGCACTTTATTAGCAGGTTTTTTAAAAACTAAAATATGGTAAGTTACAGTAAATACATTTAAAAATGTAGTATATATTATGTTACTGTAAATGGAAAAACAGTACTGCTGTTTTATGGTAAAAAAAGGAAATTTTTTAAAATTTATTTATTAGTTTTTTTACTATAAACAAAAAAAATTCAAGTTCACAGTAAAAAATGTTTGTTTTTACCGCAAATCAACAACTGTAGAATTTTGGTTGTATTACTGAAAATGCCAAAAAAGTAAAAAGAAAAAGTTATTATGGTAAAAAAAAAAAAAAAAGGCAGCTCAGTTGGTAGAATGTTAAATGTAAAGAATACATTTGTTTTTTTACTGTAAATAAAAAAAATTTAAATAAAAAAAAAAAAATCTCCTGATGATTGAGGGAATGAAACAGTTCTGTAGAGATGAAGTAGTCTTGTGATTTTTCCCACACCTACATATATATATATATATATACATATATATATATGTATACATACTGTATATATTTACATATACATTTATTAAAAAACAAATATGAATATTACAGTAAAATTCTGGCAACTGAGCTGCCTTTTTTTAATCACAAAAACTTTTCCTTTTTTTTTACTGTAATAAACTGTGGTGCCGTTTTGGTATTTACAGTAATACACACAAAAATCTACACTTGTTGGTTCGCGGTAAAAAACAAACAAAGAAAACTGGCAGCTCAGGTGCCAAAATTTTACCGTAAAATTGTTGTGGTTTTTAAAAAATTTACAGGAAAAAAAACTAATATATTTTTTTCTGATAAAATTCTGGCAACTGAGCTGCCTTTTTTTTAAATCATTAAAACGTTTTTTTTTTTACTGTAATAAACTGTTGTGCCTTTTTGGTATTTACAGTAATACACCCCAAAATCAACACTTGTTGGATTGTGGTAAAAAAAACAACAACAAACAAACTGGCATCTCAGGTGCCAAAATGTTACTTTAAAATTGTTGTTTTTTAAATTTACAGTAAAAAAACAAATGTAATTTTTCTAGTAACATTCTAGCAACCGAGCTGCCTTTTTTTTTTTTTTTTTACCATAAAAACTTTTTTTACTGTAATAAAATGTGGTGCCGTTTTGGCATTTACAGTAATACACCAAAAAATCTACACTTGTTGATTTGCGGTAAAAAAAAAAAAAACAACAACAAACAAATAAACTGGCAGCTCAGGTGCCAAACTTTTACTGTAAAAATTTAAAAAAGATATATTTACGGTAAAAAAAACAAATGTAATTTTTACAGTAACATTCTGGCAACTGTGCTGCCTTTTTAGTTGTTTTTCTTACCATAAAAACGTTTTTTTTTTTAAACCGTTATGGCATTTACAGTAACACTCCAAAAATTCTACAGTTGTTGATTTGCAGTAAAACAAACAAACTGCCAAAATTTTACTGTAAAATTGTTTCTAGCAACTGAGCTGTCTTTTTTTTTTTTTTTATACCATAAAAACTTTTTGGACTGTAACAAAATGTGGTGCCGTTTTGGCATTTACAGT
>NC_084634.1:4588084-4600584 GCF_033978795.1 Nerophis ophidion | reverse complement strand
GTCAGAGCTCCGCCTTCTAACCCCGTCCTGGCCCCCGCCCCGCCTTTTATCGCCCCCACGCCCGTGGCGTCCTTACCCCCGGCGCCGTACGTGTCCCCCCTCCCCCCGCCGGCGGTGCCCCTGCTGCCCCCCCGCCAGACTGCTTTCCACCCCGTGCCCAACGGCCTCCTGCCCAGCGTCCCCGTGGCGGGCATCACGCCCTCGCAGATGGTCGCCAACGTCTTCGGCTCGGCGCCGCCCCCGCCCAACATCGCCGGCCCCTTTCTCAAGCCGCCCGTCCACCCGGCCGTCGGCAGCGAGAGCTTCAACGGCTCCGACGACTGGGCCGGCCTCTCTCACTTGGCCCCGCCCCCGGCGCAGCAGCAGCAGGAGGACGCCTTCGAGGCCCAGTGGGCGGCGCTGGAGGGCCGCTCGCGCCAGCGCGCCACGCCGTCGCCCACCAACCCCTTCTCCACCGAGCTGCACAAGACCTTTGAGATCCAGCTCTGATGACTGCGGCGACAAGGACAAGAAGACGCATGCTTCTGATTGTAGCGAGGGGGCGGGGCCTCTCCTCCTCAAGCAAGACAATGCCAAATCTTTATTTTTATGCATTAAGTATATTTTACATAGCTTGGACTCTTTTAAGCGGTCTGGTCAAAGGCAGAGAGAAGAAATCTATTCTAGATAAATATCTATAAGGTGTCACGTGAAGGGACTTTTGCTTTTATTTTGCTGTGACGTCTCCACTGTAAATAACATCTCATTGCAGCAACAATCATATGTTTTACTCCTTTTATGCTCGGGTGGCTTTAGGAACACAGCAGCGTGTCGTCTCTTTTTTTTTTTTTCCAATAGTCAATTCTTCCCAGGGAGTTTTGCACCAGCACTCAGGTGGTTGACTCGGAGTGTCGGCTTCTTCTCTTTTTTTTTTTTAAATCAAACCTGTGAATATAATCTGTCCGCGGATCTATTTTTCCATTTTGTAATTATTTCACAACTTTATTCCGACTTCTTGGGAGAAATGGGAAAGATAAAAGATTGAATAAATGATGGTGGCGGAGGAAAATCACTTTTCTGATCTCTTGGGACTGAAGTGGCATCCATTGGCTTATATTCATACATTGCACATAAATATGTATACTGTCTGTGTGTATATATATATATATATGTATGTGTGGGGAAAAAAAAATCACAATACTACTTCATCTCTACAGAACTGTTTCATGAGGGGTTCCCTCATGAAACAGTTCTGTAGAGATAAAGCAGTATTGTGATTTTTCCCACACATACATATATTGCGCTCTACCACGGAATCGAGCACTATTCGGCGGTTTAGCTCGGTTGGTAGAGTGGCCGTGCCAGCAACTTGAGGGTTGCAGGTTCGATTCCCGCTTCTGCCAACCTAGTCACTGCCGTTGTGTCCTTGGGCAAGACACTTGACCCACCTGCTCCCAGTGCCACCCTCACTGGTTTAAATGTAACTTAGATATTGGGTTTCACTATGTAAAGCGCTTTGAGTCACTAGAGAAAAAGCGCTATATAAATATAACTCACTTCACTTATTCTCTGGATAATCTTAATTAAAACATATATATATATATATATTTTGGATGAGTGTGTTCATGATTAATGCAATTTTTTTTTTGTTAAGGCATTCATTTTGACTGCCCTAATATATACAGTATACATACATATACAATATGTATATATATAGATATATATATATATACATACATATATACGTAAATATACATTATGTATTTATATATATATATATATGTATTTCTATATATGTATTTATATACATATGCAATTATATATATGTGTGTGTATATATATATATATATATATGTATTTCTATATATGTATATGTGTGTATATATATATATATATACATACATTATATTGGATGATTAAGTGTTTTCAGAATTAATGCAATAATTTTTTTAGTTAAGGCGTTCATTTTGACCACCCTAATATATACAGTATATATACATATACAATATACATATATACATAAATATACATTATGTATTTATATATATATATATATACATACATATATACGTAAATATACATTATGTATTTATATATATATATGTATTTCTATATATGTATTTATATATATGTGTATATATTTATATATAAATACTTACATTATATTGGATGATTAAGTGTTTTCAGAATTAATGCAATAATTTTTTTTAGTTAAGGCGTTCATTTTGGCCTCCCTAATACATACGGTATACTTACATATGCATTATGTGTATATTATATATGTAAATATAGCTGTGTGTGTGTGTATATATATATATATATATATATATATATATATAGGATGATTAAGTGTGTTCAGAATCAATGCGATCATCAAGGCGTTCATTTTGACCACCCCAATACATACATATACATTATGTGTATATTATATATGTAAATATATGTATGTGCATATATATATATATGTATATAAATATCGAAATATAAATGTATGTATGTGCATATATATATATATGTATATAAATATCGAAATATAAATATACATATATGTAATTCTACATATGTCTTTGAGACACTAGTGATTTAGGGCTATATAAGTAAACATTGATTGATTGATTGATATATACATACATATATATATATAAAAAATTATATATATATATATATATATATACATACATACATACAGTATATTGGATGATTAAGTGTTTTCAGAATTAAGGCAATAATTTTTTTTAGTTAAGGCGTTCATTTTGGCCGCCCTAATACATACAGTATACTTACATATGCATTATGTGTATATTATATATGTAAATATAGCTGTGTGTGTGTATATATATATATATATATATATATATATATGTATGTATGTATGTATGTATGTATGCATATACATAAATATATATATATATACATATATGTAATTCTACATATGTGTTTATATATATATACACATCTATATATATATAGAGAGAGATGTGTGTGTGTGTGTGTATATATATATATATATATATATATATATATACAATTGGATGATTGTGTTCATGATTAATGCCATCATTTTTTGAGCTATGTATGTGTGTTTACATACAGTAAACACACATGTACATTACATTATGTGTACATTACATCATGTGTACATTACATCACGTGTACATTACATCACGTGTACATTACATTTTATACACAGACAATATATAAAAAAACATCGTGATCCCATTTTTTAACGTTCTTGCCCCCTCAAAAAACCTCAGTTGCTATTATTCCTCCTGTCCAGCAGGGGGCGACACATCCACATCCACGTCCAGCTCTACTCTGCACCGCCGATATAAATACAACCCGGAAACTGCTGCCGACGCGTTTGATAAATATAAACCAAAAACTAAAGACACAGAAAAAAAAAACACGACTTGTTCAACAGCGTCTAGAACCTTCTTTACTTCTGACACCAGCCAGGTAAAGTAAGACTGAAGCCGAACTTTGTGTTCCAGAGTCGCGCATGACTTAGTGCCCTGAAATATCTGCAAGTTAGCTCCAGCATTAGCATTGCTAACTAACGCCATGATGTCATTTTGATATCATTATTTACACTTTGTTATTATTGCGCTTTAAATATCATTCTATGTTCGTTTCAACTTGTCCCGGAGACAGAATACTTCTCAGAAGACGCTGTGGGGTTAAACTGCAGTCATATTTGAATACAAAGTACACCTGTCAATCACGATGTGTAATGTTACTTCCCCCCAGCTAAATGTTTGCCTTCCGTCTCTGAACTCTTCCTAAAAACTGTCCCCTGCTGTTGCTCCCAGGGCCATGTGGAGTCTGTCCCCGGTCCTCAAGCAGCACAGCCCGCCGGAGGTCCACTGACTCCCAGGTAACATGCAGAGTGGTCCCCCTGGATCATGGATCACCTTGAAACACACCAGGACTCTTAAAGTCCACTTCACTTGGCAACCATTCACGGGTTGAGGGAGACTCGGGTTTACGGACTCGCGGGGTTTTAAGGGAGACTCGTGTTTCGCTGACTTGCAGGTTGAAGAAGACTAGTTTCACTGACTCTCAGGTTGAAGAAGACTAGTTTCACTGGATCACAGGTTGAAAGACTAGTTTCACTGATTCACGGGTTAAGGGAGACTTGTTTCGATAACTCACGGTTTGATGAAGACTTGGGTTTCGCTGACTCACGGGTTGATGAAGACTTTTGTTTTGCCGATTCACGGGTTGATGAAGACTTGAGTTTCGCTGACTTACGGGTTGATGAAGACTTTGGTTTTGCCAACTCACGGGTTGATGAAGACTTTGGTTTTGCCAACTCACGGGTTGATATAGACTTGGGTTTCGCTGACTAATGGCTTGAGGAGGATTCTGGTTTCACTGACTCACGGGTTGAGGACTGTGGTTTCACTGACTCGCAGGTTGATGAAGACTTGGGTTTCGCTGACTAATGGCTTGAGGAGGATTCTGGTTTCACTGACTCACGGGTTGAGGACTGTGGTTTCACTGACTCACGGGTTGATGAAGACTTGGGTTTCGCTGACTCGCGGGTTGATGAAGACTTGGGTTTCGCTGACTCACGGGTTGATGAAGAATTCTGTTTTGACGATTCACGTGTTGATCAACACTCAGGTTTTGCCGATTCACGGGTTGATGAGGACTTGGGTTTCGCTGACTAATGGCTTGAGGAGGATTCTGGTTTCCCTGACTCACAGGTTGAGGACTGTGGTTTCACTGACTCGCGGGTTGATGAAGACTTTGGTTTCGCTGACTCGCGGGTTGATGAAGACCTTTGTTTTGCTGACTCATGGGTTGATGAAGACTTGGGTTTCGCTGACTCGCGGGTTGATGAAGACCTTTGTTTCGCTGACTCATGGGTTGATGAAGACTTGGGTTTCGCTGACTCACTGGTTGATCAAGACTTTTGTTTTGCCGATTCACAGGTTGATCAAGACTCAGGTTTTGCCGATTGATGAAGACTTTGGTTTCGCTGACTAATGGGTTGAGGAGGATTCTGGTTTCCCTGACTCACAGGTTGAGGACTGTGGTTTCACTGACTCACAGGTTGATGAAGACTTTGGTTTCGCTGACTCGCGGGTTGATGAAGACCTTTGTTTCGCTGACTCATGGGTTGATGAAGACCTGGGTTTCGCTGACTCGCGGGTTGATGAAGACCTTTGTTTCGCTGACTCATGGGTTGATGAAGACTTGGGTTTCGCTGACTCACGGGTTGATCAAGACTTTTGTTTTGCCGATTCACAGGTTGATCAAGACTCAGGTTTTGCCGATTGATGAAGACTTTGGTTTCGCTGACTAATGGGTTGAGGAGGATTCTGGTTTCCCTGACTCACAGGTTGAGGACTGTGGTTTCACTGACTCACAGGTTGATGAAGACTTTGGTTTCGCTGACTCGCGGGTTGATGAAGACCTTTGTTTCGCTGACTCATGGGTTGATGAAGACCTGGGTTTCGCTGACTCGCGGGTTGATGAAGACCTTTGTTTCGCTGACTCATGGGTTGATGAAGACTTGGGTTTCGCTGACTCACGGGTTGATCAAGACTTTTGTTTTGCCGATTCACAGGTTGATCAAGACTCAGGTTTTGCCGATTGATGAAGACTTGGGTTTTGCTGACTAATGGGTTGAGGAGGATTCTGGTTTCCCTGACTCGCGGGTTGAGGACTGTGGTTTCACTGACTCGCGGGTTGATGAAGACTTGGGTTTTGCTGACTCGCGGGTTGATGAAGACTTGGGTTTCGCGGACTTGCGGGTTAATGAAGACTTGGGTTTTGCTGACTCACGGGTTGACGAAGACTTGGGTTTCGCTGACTCACAGGTTGAGGAGGACTTGGGTTTTGCTGACTCGCGGGTTGATGAAGACTTGGGTTTCGCCGTAAAGAGTATAAAAACAAAATGCCGATTTTACAACTATTATTTACAGAAAAAAACTGTCCGCTTAGTAGCCAGTAAAATGTTGTACTGTAAAATATGTTGTTTTTAATTATTATTTTTACAACATATTACTATTATAAAAAAAACGAAACTCGGTTGACAGTAAAAAGTAAACCATAAAAAAAAGCATAACCAAGCATGCATGACAGCTCTTGTCTCAAAGTAGGTGTACTGTCACGTCACACACTGACTTGTTTGCTCTTTTACTTCCTGTCTGGCGCTACTATTTTGGTGGCTTTTTCTCTTTTTTTGGTATTTTCCTGTAGCAGTTTTATGGTTTCCTTTGAGCGCTGTTTCCCGCTCCTACAAACCCTGTTTCCATATGAGTTGGGAAATTGTGTTAGATGTAAATATAAATGGAATAAAATGATTTGCAAATACTTTTCAACCCATATTCATTTTTTGCAAATAATAATTTACTTAGAATTTCATGGCTGCAACACGTGCCAAAGTAGTTGGGAAAGGGCATGTTCACCACTGTGTTACATCACCTTTTCTTTTAACAACACTCAATAAAGGTTTGGGAACTGAGGAAACTAATTGTTGAAGCTCTGAAAGTGGAATTCTTTCCCATTCTTGTTTTATGTAGAGCTTCAGTCCTTCAACAGTCCGGGGTCTCCGCTGTCGTATTTTACGCTTCACACATTTTCCATGGGAGACAGGTCTGGACTGCAGGCGGGCTAGTCTAGTACCCGCACTCTTTTTTTACAAAGCCACACTGTTGTAACACGTGCTGAATGTGGCTTGGCATTGTCTTGCTGAAATAAGCAGGGGCGTCCATGAAAAAGACGGCGCTTAGATGGCAGCATATGTTGTTCCAAAACCTGTACGTACCTTTCAGCATTAATGGTGCCTTCACAGATGTGTAAGTTACCCATGCCTTGGGCACTAATGCTCCCCCATACCATCACACATGCTGGCTTTTCAACTTTGCGTGGATAACAGTCTGGATGGTTCGCTTCCCCTTTGGTCCGGATGACACGATGTCGAATATTTCCTAAAACCATTTGAAATGTGGACTCGTCAGACCACAGAACACTTTTCCACTTTGCATCAGACCATCTTAGATGATCTCGGGCCCAGAGAAGCCAGCGGCGTTTCTGGATGTTGTTGATAAATGGCGTTCGCTTTGCATAGTAGAGCCTTAACTTGCACTTACAGATGTAACGACGAACTGTATTTAGTGACCGTGGTTTTCTGAAGTGTTCCTGAGCCCATGTGGTGATATCCTTTAGAGATTGATGTCGGTTTTTGATACAGGGATGGAAAGTCACGGTCATTCAATGTTGGTTTCCGCCCATGCCGCTTACGTGGAGTGATTTCTCCAGATTCTCTGAACCTTTTGATGATATTATGGAGCGTAGATGTTGAAATCCCTAAATTTCCTGCAATTGCACTTTGAGAAAGGTTGTTCTTAAACTGTTTGACTATTTGCTCACACAGTTGTGGACAAAGGGGTGTACCTCGCCCCATCCTTTCTTGTGAAAGACTGAGCATTTTTTGGGGAAGCTGTTTTTATAGCCAATCATGGCACCCACCTGTTCCCAATTAGCCTGCACACCTGTGGGATTTTCCCAATAAGTGTTTGATGAGCATTCCTTAACTTTATCAGTAATTATCGCCACCTTTCCCAACTTCTTTGTCACGTGTTGCTGGCATCAAATTCTAAAGTTTATGAGTTTATGTTGTCTTTGTAGCATATTCAACTGAATATGGCTTGAAAAGGATTTTCAAATCATTGTATTCTGTTTATATTTACATCTAACACAATTTCCCAACTCATATGGAAACGGGGTTTGTACTTTGTTTTAGCAATCAAAAATATTTCAATTGTTTTTATCCTTCTTCGTGGGGACATTATTGATTGTCATGTCCTGTTCGGATCTACATTGTCTTTGCTCCACAGTAAGTCTTTGCTGTCGTCCAGCATTCTGTTTTTGTTTACGTTGTAGTCCGTTCAGTTTTAGTTTGGTTCTGCATAGCCTTCCCTCAGCTTCAATGCCTTTCCTTAGCGGCACTCACCTTTTGGTTCAAGCATTAGACACCTGTTTACCTGCACCCTGCCTCCCGCTGTTTCCGACATCCACAAAGCAATTAGCTACCGGCTGCCACCTACTGATATGGAAGAGTATTACACGGTTACTTTACTGCATTACTGGTTTGCAAGAACTATTTCTAGAAGCTTGATGTCCAATGAAGCTGTTCTGGTCGTTCAGGTTTGCACTTCCCGGCCCGCCAGAGACCGCTTGGCCATGTCTCACCATCTGGCCGCCATCATCACGACGCTCCTCGGGGCCACCTTTGGCGGCCTGCTCCTGTGGCGAGCGTACGGCACCAAGCGGAAGAGGCCGCCTTCCATTCAGAGGGTGGCCGAATTCGTGCCTCCCGCCTGCGCCGACGTGCCGCCCGATGAGGACCACGCCTCGCCGGGGGAGCCCTTGGCCTCGGAGTGTCCGGCGGTCTCCCCCGTCAGTCCGGAGCAGCTGAAACTGGCGCTGGTGAGCTCCCAGGACGAATGGCAGGAGATGTGGCCGCTGATGCAGAAGGACCTGGCGCTGTTCCCCGTGCTGGGACTGGACTGTGAATGGGTAAAGCCCGAGGGTGCTTCCAAGTCCCCGGGAAAGTTTGCGATGGACTTAGTATTTTTTGTCCAGGTGTCGATGGAGGGCCGCCCCTCGGTGGTGTCCCTGCTCCAGCTGGCCTCCTGCTCCGGTCTGTGCGTCCTGGTGCGGCTCCTGGCGTTCCGGGACGGGGAGCGGTCCTTCCCGCCCGGCCTGGTGGAGTTGCTGCGCGACCCGCACGTTCTGAAGGCCGGCGTGGGCTGCTACGAAGACGGCAAGCGGCTGACGCGCGACTACGGCCTCTCGCTGAACTGCACGGTGGACCTGCGCTACCTCGCCTTGAGACTAAAGTGAGTCCGTCGTCGCCTCGTGCTCGTCCGTCCGCTCACTAAAAAGCCTTCAACGTGTTCTCCAGGCAGGCGTCCGTCAGTAACGGACTGAGCCTGAAGTCGCTGGCGGCCGACGTCTTGAACGTCTCTCTGGACAAGTCGCTGCAGCTGCGATGTAGCGACTGGGAGGCGGACCACCTGACTCCGGAGCAGGTACGTGTTTCTCTTCCCCCCCTCCATTGTGATTGTCTGGGGTTTTTGGGGACTGCGATGTAGCGACTGGGAGGGGAACCACCTGACTCCGGAGCAGGTACGTGTTTCCCCCCCCCCCCCCTCCATTGTGATTGTCTGGGGTTTTTGGGGACTGCGATGTAGCGACTGGGAGGCGGACCACCTGACTCCGGAGCAGGTACGTGTTTCTCTCCCCCCTCCATTGTGATTGTCTGGGGTTTTTGGGGACCTCCAGTCTGTCGGGAACAATGAGGAAGACATCCACTAGGGCAGGGGTCACCAACGCGGTGCCCCGTAAGGACCAGATGAGTCGCCCGCTGGCCTGTTCTAAAAATAGCTCAAATAGCAGCACTTACCAGTGAGCTGCCTCATTTAGGGTCCTTGGCCCATAGCTAAAGGACTCCATAGGAGTCCTTTTGCAATGGGCCAAGGACCTTATTGAAACTGGTGCGTTTTATTATTCTTTCTTTCTTTCTTTATTCCGCACCTATGCGCTGTAATTTGACCCCCTTAACATGCTTCAAAACTCACCAAATTTGACACACACATCGGTCTGGCATGCCTTCCCAACTTATTAGGCAGCCAAACCAGAAAAATCAAAATTGCGCGCTACAGCCCCCTAGGAAGGAAAGAAAAACAGACTGCTTGTAACTTCCGTTAGGAATATCGTACAGACATGAAACAAAAACTGTCACGTAGGTCTAAGTTAGACCTACATTTCATAATTCTATCTTCTAGGGCAAAAATCAACAGGAAGTTGGAAAAAAACCCTTCAAAACAAAATTTTCGCAAAAAATTCAATTTTTGCCTCTTTGAGCTGAAATTTGACCCCCTTAGAATGCTTCAAAACTCACCAAACTTGGCACACACATCAGGACTGGCAGAAATTGCCATCTAATGAAAAAAAAAAAAAAAAATCTAAATTGCGCTCTAGCGCAATTTTTGATCAAAACACAGCAAAAACTGCTTCGAGGAAGAAAACACAGACAAAACTGCTTGTAACTTCCGGTGGGAATGCCGGAAAGACATGAAACAAAAACTTGTTTGTAGGTCTCACTTAGACCTACATTTTAATTATTGACATCCTTCAGCAAAAATTAACAGGAAGTTAAAAATTACCCCTTCAAAATAAAGGTTTTGTAAACACCCGTCACCTTTTTTCAAACATTATCTCCTCTGAGCGCATTTGTCGTTTCGACTTCAAACTCGCACAGGAGAGAGATTGAACCCTTCTGATTAAAAGTATAGAACAGAGTTTTGATTACTGCTCCGGTTTTGATTTTACGCGCCTTCAAAGAACCCCTGCGCAAAGTTACCTAAAAAATGTCATTTTTGCCTCTTTGAGCTGTAATTTGACCCATTTAAAATGCTTCAAAGTGCAAGTTAAAGCTCTACTATGCCAAGCGAAAGCCATTTATCAACAACATCCAGAAACGCCGATCTGTAATTTGACCCCCTTAACATGCTTCAAAACTCACCAAATTTTAAACACACATCAGAGCTGGCGAAAATTGCCATCTAATAAAAAAAACAAACCATAAAAATCAAAATTGCGCTCTAGCGCCCCCTAGGAAAAACCCCAGAAAAAACTGCTTGTAACTTCTGTTAGGAATGTCGTAGAGACATGAAACAAAAACCTCTATGTAGGTCTGACTTAGACCAGGGCTTGAGTAGCGGCGGCAGCAGCCAAAAGCGGACTCGACCAACGCTGCTTGCAGCTTTAATTTTTAAATTGTATTTATTTACTAGCAAGCTGGTCTCTCTTTGCCGGACATTTTTAATTCTAAGAGAGACAAAACTCAAATAGAAATTGAAAATCCAAGAAAATATTTTAAAGACTTGGCCTTCACTTGTTTGAATAAATCTTTTTTTTTTTTTACTTCAGAAAGACAATTTTAGAGAAAAAATACAGCCTGAAAAATGATTTTAGGATTTTTAAACACATATACCTTTTTACCTTTTTAAATTCCTTCCGCTTCTTTCCTGACAATTTAAATCAATGTTCAAGTAAATTTATTTTTTTATTGTAAAGAATAATAAATACATTTTTTATTTTAGCTTCTGTTTTTTCGACAAATAATATTTGTGAAATATTTCTTCAAACTTATTGTGATTAAAATTCAAAAAAATTATTCTGGCAATTCTAGAAAATCTGTAGAATCAAATTTGAATCTTATTTCAAAGTCTTTTGAATTTCTTTTAAAATTTTTGTTCTGGAAAATCTAGAAGGAATAATGATTTGTCTTTGTTAGAAATATAGCTTGGTCCAATTTGTTATATATTCTAACAAAACGCAGATTGGATTTTAACCTATTTAAAACATGTCATCAAAACTTTAAAATTAATCTTAATCAGGAAAACTGACTAATGGTGTTCCATAAATTATTTTTTAAATTTTTTCAAAAAGATTCGAATTAGCTAGTTTTTCTCTTCTTTTTTTCGGTTGAATTTTGAAATTTAAAGAGTCGAAATTGAAGATGAACTATGTTTCAAAATGTAATTTTCATTTTTTTTCTGTTTTCTCCTCTTTTAAACCGTTCAATTAAGTGGTTTTTTTTTTCATCATTTATTCTCTACAAAAAACCTTCCGTAAAAGGAAAAAAATGTACGACGGAATGACAGACAGAAAATACCCAATTTCTATATATATAGATGTATTTATTAAAGGTAAATTGAGCAAATTGGCTATTTCTGGCAATTTATTGAAGTGTGTATCAAACTGGTAGCCCTTGGCATTAATCAGTACCCAAGAAGTAGCTTTTGCTTTCAAAAAGGTTGCTGACCCCTGCTCTAGGGGGAGCCATAGACCTCATGTTGTGCAGTTTAAAGGGGAACATTATCACAATTTCAAAAGGGTTAAAAACAATAAAAATCAGTTCCCAGTGGCTTGTTGTATTTTTTTCAAAATTTTACCGGTCTCGGAATATCCCTAAATAAAGCTTTAAAGTGCCTTATTTTCGCTATTTGCGAAGACACTGGCCATTTCCCTGTGACGTCACACAGTGCTGCCAATGTAAACAAACAATGGGAATACCACAGCAAGATATAGCGACATTAGCTCGGATTCAAACTCGGATTTCAGCGACTTAAGCGATTCAACAGATTACGCATGTATTGAAACAGATGGTTGGAGTATGAAAGTATTGAAGAAGAAACTGAAGCTATTGACGCTATTCATAGCCATAGCATGGCCGAATAGCTGCGTTAGCATCGCCGGTAAAATGTGCGGACCAAACGATCAGGACTTTCGCATCTTTTGACGCTGGAGCAACTTAAATCTGTCGATTGGTAAGTGTTTGTTTCGCATTAAATGTGGGTGGAAGGAAACGTAATATAGTTGCAAATGCATCTGCAGGTTATCCATACATCTCTGTGCCATGTCTGCTTTAGCACCGCCGGTAAATAGCATGTTAGCGTCGATTAGCGTCGCATATTAGCATCGATTAGCTGGCAGTC
>NC_084634.1:4563084-4583084 GCF_033978795.1 Nerophis ophidion | reverse complement strand
TTTTCATCATTTATTCTCTACAAAAATCCTTCCGTAAAAGGAAAAAAAATGTATGACGGAATGACAGACAGAAATACCCATTTTTTTATATATATTTATATTTATTTATTGAAGGTAAATTGAGCAAATTGGCTATTTCTGGCAATTTATTGAAGTGTGTATCAAACTGGTAGCCCTTGGCATTAATCAGTACCCAAGAAGTAGCTCTTGCTTTCAAAAAGGTTGCTGACCCCTGCTCTACATTCTAAAATTAATCCATAATTTTTTTCAAAAACATTCGAATCATCTAGTTTTTCTCCATTTTTTTCGGTTGAATTTTAAAGAGTCGAAATTGAAGATAAAATGTTTCAAAATAAAATTGTCATTTTTTTTTTTCTGTTTTCTCCTCTTTTAAACCGTTCAATTAAGTGTTTTTTACATCATTTATTCTCTACAAAAAACCTTCCGTAAAAGGAAAAAAAATGTACGACAGAATGACAGACAGAAATACCCATTTTTTATATATATTTATATTTATTTATTAAAGGTAAATTGAGCAAATTGGCTATTTCTGGCAATTTATTGAAGTGTGTATCAAACTGGTAGCCCTTGGCATTAATCAGTACCCAAGAAGTAGCTCCTGCTTTCAAAAAGGTTGCTGACCCCTGCACTTATTTACTACTTTATTTTTTTCCACATTAAAAAAACAACATAATTTTTAAGGTGTGGCGGCTAATATTTTGCCGTGGTGCTTTGCCAAAATGAGCCAATAAGAGAAAACCTTGTTATTTGTACCTTTTTAGTGTTGAATCGTCGTTAGGAGGGACTTTTTTTTTATGGTTTGTGTTGTGGTTTGTGCAGCCCTTTGAGACACTAGTGATTTAGGGCTATAGAAGTAAACATTGATTGATTGATTGATAAACTGTTTCAAAATTTAATTTTCTTTTTTTTCCTGTTTTCTCCTCTTTTAAACCGTTCAATTAAGTGTTTTTTACATTTATTCTCTCCAAAAACCTTCCGTAAAAGGAAAAAAAATGTACGACGGAATGACAGACAGAAATACCCATTTTTTTATATATATTTATATTTATTTATTAAAGGTAAATTGAGCAAATTGGCTATTTCTGGCAATTGATTGAAGTGTGTATCAAACTGGTAGCCCTTGGCATTAATCAGTACCCAAGAAGTAGCTCTTGCTTTCAAAAAGGTTGGTGACCCCTGCTCTACATTATTTACTACTTTATTTTTGTTTCCACATTAAAAAAAAACATAATTTTTAAGGTGTGGCGGCTAATATTTTGCCGTGGTGCTTTGCCAAAATGAAATACATTAAGAAGAAACCCTGTTATTTGTACCTTTTAGTGTTGAATCGTCATTAGGAGGGACTTTTTTTTAATGTCGGCCTACCGAGGATGTTGTAGTGGTTTGTGTTGTGGTTTGTGCAGCCCTTTGAGACACTAGTGATTTAGGGCTATACAAGTAAACATTGATTAATTGATTGATAAACTGTTTCAAAATGTAATTTTCATTTTTTTCCGTGTTTTCTCCTCTTTTAAACCGTTCATTTAAGTGTTTTTTACATTTATTCTCTACAAAAAACCTTCCGTAAAAGGAAAAAAAATGTGCGACGGAATGACAGACAGAAATACCCACTTTTTTATATATATTTATATTTATTTATTAAAGGTAAATTGAGCAAATTGGCTATTTCTGGCAATTTATTGAAGTGTGTATCAAACTGGTAGCCCTTGGCATTAATCAGTACCCAAGAAGTAGTTCTTGCTTTCAAAAAGGTTGCTGACCCCTGCTCTACATTATTACTTTATTTTTGTTTCCACATTAAAAAAAAAACATAGCTCGGTTGGTAGAGTGGCCGTGCCAGCAACTTGAGGGTTGCAGGTTCGATTCCCGCTTCCGCCATCCTAGTCACTGCCGTTGTGTCCTTGGGCAAGACACTTTACCCACCTGCTCCCAGTGCCACCCACACTGGTTTAAATGTAACTTAGATATTGGGTTTCACTATTTAAAGCGCTTTGAGTCACTTGAGAAAAGCGCTATATAAATATAATTCACTTTTAAGGTGTGGCGGCTAATATTTTGCCGTGGTGCTTTGCCAAACTGAAATACATTAAGAGGAAACCTTGTTATTTGTACCTTTTTAGTGTTGAATCGTCGTTAGGAGGGACTTTTTTTTTAATGGTTTGTGTTGTGGTTTGTGCAGCCCTTTGAGACACTAGTGATTTAGGGCTATAGAAGTAAACATTGATTGATAAACTGTTTCAAAATTTAATTTTCATTTTTTTCCTGTTTTCTCCTCTTTTAAACCGTTCAATTAAGTGTTTTTTACATTTATTCTCTACAAAAAACCTTCCGTAAAAGAAAAAAATGTATGACGGAATGACAGACAGAAATACCGACTTTTTTATATATATTTATATTTATTTATTAAAGGTAAATTGAGCAAATTGGCTATTTCTGGCAATTGATTTAAGTGTGTATCAAACTGGTAGCCCTTGGCATTAATCAGTACCCAAGAAGTAGCTCTTGCTTTCAAAAAGGTTGCTGACCCCTGCTCTACATTCTAAAATTAATCCATAATTTTTTTCAAAAACATTCGAATCATCTAGTTTTTCTCCTTTTTTTTCGGTTGAATTTTGAATTTTAAAGAGTCGAAATTGAAGATAAAATGTTTCAAAATAAAATTGTCATTTTTTTTTTCTGTTTTCTCCTCTTTTGAACCGTTCAATTGTTTTTTTTCATCATTTATTCTCTACAAAAAACCTTCCGTAAAAGGAAAAAAAATGTATGACGGAATGACAGACAGAAATACCCACTTTTTTATATATATTTATATTTATTTATTAAAGGTAAATTGAGCAAATTGGCTATTTCTGGCAATTGATTGAAGTGTGTATCAAACTGGTAGCCCTTGGCATTAATCAGTACCCAAGAAGTAGCTCTTGCTTTCAAAAAGGTTGCTGACCCCTGCACTTATTTATTACTTTATTTTTGTTTCCACATTAAAAAAAAAACATAGCTCGGTTGGTAGAGTGGCCGTGCCAGCAACTTGAGGGTTGCAGGTTCGATTCCCGCTTGTGCCATCCTAGTTTACTGCCGTTGTGTCCTTGGGCAAGACACTTTACCCACCTGCTCCCAGTGCCACCCACACTGCTTTAAATGTAACTTAGATATTGGGTTTCACTATGTAAAGCGCTTTGAGTCACTTGAGAAAAGCGCTATATAAATATAATTCACTTTTAAGGTGTGGCGGCTAATATTTTGCCGTGGTGCTTTGCCAAAATGAGCCAATAAGAGGAAACCTTGTTATTTGTACCTTTTTAGTGTTGAATCGTCGTTAGGAGGGACTTTTTTTTCTATGGTTTGTGTTGTGGTTTGTGCAGCCCTTTGAGACACTAGTGATTTAGGGCTATAGAAGTAAACATTGATTGATGGACTTTTGCAAAGTGGGCCACCTTTCAAGCGAGTGTCTCGCCATGGAGCGGTTTAGCTCGGTTGGTAGAGTGGCCGTGCCAGCAACTTGAGGGTTGCAGGTTCGATTCCCGCTTCTGCCATCCTAGTCACTGCCGTTGTGTCCTTGGGCAAGACACTTTACCCACCTGCTCCCAGTGCCACCCACACTGCTTTAAATGTAACTTAGATATTGGGTGTCACTATTTAAAGCGCTTTGAGTCACTTGAGAAAAGCGCTATATAAATATAATTCACTTTTAAGGTGTGGCGGCTAATATTTTGCCGTGGTGCTTTGCCAAAATGAAATACATTAAGAGGAAACCTTGTTATTTGTACCTTTTTTAGTGTTGAATCGTCGTTAGGAGGGACTTTTTTTTTATGGTTTGTGTTGTGGTTTGTGCAGCCCTTTGAGACACTAGTGATTTAGGGCTATAGAAGTAAACATTGATTGATTGATTGATAAACTGTTTCAAAATGTAATTTTCATTTTTTTCCTGTTTTCTCCTCTTTTAAACCGTTCATTTAAGTGTTTTTTGCATCATTTATTCTCTACAAAAAACCTTCCGTAAAAGGAAAAAAAATGTACGACGAAATGACAGACAGAAATACCCACTTTTTTATATATATTTATATTTATTTATTAAAGGTAAATTGAGCAAATTTGCTATTTCTGGTAATTTATTGAAGTGTGTATCAAACTGGTAGCCCTTGGCATTAATCAGTACCCAAGAAGTAGCTCCTGCTTTCAAAAAGGTTGCTGACCCCTGCTCTACATTCTAAAATTAATCCATAATTTTTTTCAAAAACATTCGAATCATCTAGTTTTTCTCCATTTTTTTCGGTTGAATTTTAAAGAGTCGAAATTGAAGATAAAATTGTCATTTTTTTTTTCTGTTTTCTCCTCTTTTAAACCGTTCAATTAAGTGTTTTTTACATTTATTCTCTACAAAAAACCTTCTGTAAAAGGAAAAAAAATGTATGACGGAAATACCCACTTTTTTATGTATATTTATATTTATTTATTAAAGGTAAATTGAGCAAATTGGCTATTTCTGGCAATTTATTGAAGTGTGTATCAAACTGGTAACCCTTGGCATTAATCAGTACCCAAGAAGTAGCTCTTGCTTTCAAAAAGGTTGCTGACCCCTGCTCTACATTCTAAAATTAATCCATAATTTTTTTCAAAAACATTCCAATCATCTAGTTTTTCTCAATTTTTTTTCGGTTGAATTTTGAATTTTAAAGAGTCGAAATTGAAGATAAAATGTTTCAAAATAAAATTGTCATTTTTTTCCTGTTTTCTCCTCTTTTAAACCGTTCAATTAAGTGTTTTTTACATTTATTCTCTACAAAAAACCTTCCGTAAAAGGAAAAAAAATGTACGACGGAATGACAGACAGAATTACCCACTTTTTTATATATATTTATATTTATTTATTAAAGGTAAATTGAGCAAATTGGCTATTTCTGGCAATTGATTTAAGTGTGTATCAAACTGGTAGCCCTTGGCATTAATCAGTACCCAAGAAGTAGCTCTTGCTTTCAAAAAGGTTGCTGACCCCTGCTCTTATTTACTACTTTATTTTTGTTTCCACATCAAAAAAAAACATAATTTTTAAGGTGTGGCGGCTAATATTTTGCCGTGGTGCTTTGCCAAAATGAGCCAATAAGAGGAAACCTTGTTATTTGTACCTTTTTAGTGTTGAATCGTCGTTAGGAGGGACTTTTTTTTTATGGTTTGTGTTGTGGTTTGTGCAGCCCTTTGAGACACTAGTGATTTAGGGCTATAGAAGTAAACATTGATTGATAAACTGTTTCAAAATTTAATTTTCATTTTTTTTCCTGTTTTCTCCTCTTTTAAACCGTTCAATTAAGTGTTTTCTTTCATCATTTATTCTCTACAAAAAACCTTTCGTAAAAGGAAAAAAAATGTACGACGGAATGACAGACAGAAATACCCATTTTTTATATATATATTTATATTTATTTATTAAAGGTAAATTGAGCAAATTGGCTATTTCTGGCAATTGATTGAAGTGTGTATCAAACTGGTAGCCCTTGGCATTAATCAGTACCCAAGAAGTAGCTCTTGCTTTCAAAAAGGTTGCTGACCCCTGCTCTACATTCTAAAATTAATCCATAATTTTTTTCAAAAACATTCGAAACATCTAGTTTTTCTCCATTTTTTTCGGTTGAATTTTAAATTTTAAAGAGTCGAAATTGAAGATAAAATGTTTCAAAATAAAATTTTAATTTTTTTTTCTGTTTTCTCCTCTTTTGAACCGTTTAATTAAGTGTTTTTTACATTTATTCTCTACAAAAACCTTCCGTAAAAGGAAAAAAAATGTGCGATGGAATGACCCATTTTTTATATATATTTTTATTTACTAAAGGTAAATTGAGGAAATTGGCTATTTCTGGCAATTTATTGAAGTGTGTATCAAACTGGTAGCCCTTGGCATTAATCAGTACCCAAGAAGTAGCTCTTGCTTTCAAAAAGGTTGCTGACCCCTGCTCTACATTATTTATTACTTTATTTTTGTTTCCACATTAAAAAAAAAACATAATTTTTAAGGTGTGGCGGCTAATATTTTGCCGTGGTGCTTTGCCAAAATGAAATACATTAAGAGGAAGTGAGTGTGAATGTTGTCTATCTGTGTTGGCCCTGCGATGAGGTGGCGACTTGTCCAGGGTGTACCCTGCCTTCCGCCGGATTGTAGCTGAGATAGGCGCCAGCGCCCCCCGCGACCCCGAAAGGGAATAAGCAGTAGAAAATGGATGGATGGATGGAAACCCTGCAATTTGTACCTTTTAGTGTTGAATGGTCGTTAGGAGGGACTTTTTTTTAATGTGGGCCTACCGAGGATGTCGTAGTGGTTTGTGTTGTGCTTTGTGCAGCCCTTTGAGACACTAGTGATTTAGGGCTATACAAGTAAACATTGATTAATTGATTGATAAACTGTTTCAAAATGTAATTTTCATTTTTTTCCTGTTTTCTCCTCTTTTAAACCGTTCAATTGTGTTTTTTTCATCATTTATTCTCTACAAAAAACCTTCCGTAAAAGGAAAAAAAAATGTATGACGGAATGACAGACAGAAATACCCATTTTTTTTTAATATATATATAGATTTATTTATTTTAGGTAAATTGAGCAAATTGGCTATTTCTGGTAATTTATTGAAGTGTGTATCAAACTGGTAGCCCTTGGCATTAATCAGTACCCAAGAAGTAGCTCTTGCTTTCAAAAAGGTTGCTGACCCCTGCTCTACATTCTAAAATTAATCCATAATTTTTTTCAAAAACATTCGAATTATCTAGTTTTTCTCCATTTTTTTTCGGTTGAATTTTGAATTTTAATGAGTCGAAATTGAAGATAAAATGTTTCAAAATAAAATTTTCATTTTTTTTCCAGTTTTCTCCTCTTTTGAACCGTTCAATTGTGTTTTTTTCATCATTTATTCTCTACAAAAAACCTTCCGTAAAAGGAAAAAAAATGTATGACGGAAATACCCACTTTTTTATATATATATATATTTATTTATTAAAGGTAAATTGAGCAAATTGGCTATTTCTGGCAATTTATTGAAGTGTGTATCAAACTGGTAGCCCTTGGCATGAATCAGTACCCAAGAAGTAGCTCTTGCTTTCAAAAAGGTTGCTGACCCCTGCTCTACATTCTAAAATTAATCCATAATTTTTTTCAAAAACATTCCAATCATCTAGTTTTTCTCCATTTTTTTCGGTTGAATTTTAAAGAGTCGAAATTGAAGATAAAATGTTTCAAAATAAAATTGTCATTTTTTTTTCTGTTTTCTCCTCTTTTGAACCGTTCAATTAAGTGTTTTTTTTACATAATTTATTCTCTACAAAAAACCTTCCGTAAAAGGAAAAAAAATGTATGACGGAATGACAGACAGAAATACCCATTTTTTTATATATATTTATATTTATTTATTAAAGGTAAATTGAGCAAATTGGCTATTTCTGGCAATTTATTGAAGTGTGTATCAAACTGGTAGCCCTTGGCATTAATCAGTACCCAAGAAGTAGCTCTTGCTTTCAAAAAGGTTGGTGACCCCTGCTCTTATTTATTACTTTATTTTTGTTTCCACATTAAAAAACCCCATCATTTTTAAGGTGTGGCGGCTAATATTTTGCCGTGGTGCTTTGCCAAAATGAGCCAATAAGAGGAAACCTTGTTATTTGTACCTTTTTAGTGTTGAATCGTTGTTAGGAGGGACTTTTTTTCTATGGTTTGTGCAGCCCTTTGAGACACTAGTGATTTAGGGCTATAGAAGTAAACATTGATTGATGGACTTTTGCACAGTGGGCCACCTTTTCAAGCGAGTGTCTCGCCATGCAGGAAGAACATCGTTCCCCACGAGTACCGGCGCCACTTCCCCTCCAAGATGAAGGACCACAACTCTCACGACATCCTGCTGCTGTGCACCAGCTGCCACGCCGCCTCCAACGTGCACGACGGCTTCTTCAAGGAGCAGCTGGCCCACCAGTTCGACGCCCCGCTGGGCTGCGAGGCCGGCGTGCGCCTCATGGAGGACGCCGAGCGCCGGCGGGTGCGCTCGGCGGCCCGCGCCCTCCTCACTTCCGCCGACGCCCTGCCAGAGCAGCGGCGGCGGGAGCTGCAGACGCTGGTCCGGCGCTTTTTCGCCGCGGACGACGAGGGCGAGCCCAGCCAGGACGAGCTTCAGCGGGCCGCCGGCCTGGAGACCAGGTGAGTCGTCGTCGCCCCCCCCCCCCTGCTCTTGTCTCTGACGCCGGTCTCGCCCCTCCCCCCCCGTTCAGAATCTTCAACGAGGCCTACGTGCCGCACGGCCTGAAGGTGGTGCGCGCCCACGCCGAGCACGGCCTGCGGGGCCTGATGGACCTGGAGCGGCGCTGGCGGCAGCACTTCCTCAGCGCCATGCGCCCCGAGCACCTCCCCCCGCTCTGGTCCGTGCACCACAACCACGGCAAGTTCCTCCGCAAGTACGGAGACGACCTGCCCGTCAAACTCAACTAGGTGACGCCACCCCGAACCCCGCGCCGCCGTGACCGCCGAGGAGTCGTCACCGTGGCGTTGTCTGAGTCGGCACTTTTTAGACACCAGCCCGCTTATTTATGAACGTCAAAGATTTTTTTAATAGGAAAAAGCTTCATCGCACTTTGTGAAGACGGTTGTCCTACCTTTTTTTTTTTCCCGCCCTCTCGCCTGCTTCCCTTTTCCCCAAATATTGTCCGTGTCAAGGCAATAGATTTAGAATCTCCCTCCAGGGGGAGATTTGACGCCTCGCAGGCGGGAGAGCCATGCTAACGCCAGCTCGCTCCTTTTTTCCCCGATCCCCTCACTTAAACCGTGGCGCTCCCCCCCCCCCCCCACCCCCCCCCCCACCCCTCCCCCCACAGGGCGGGACGTCTCCGAGGTCCATGTTCTAGTGGGCCTCCTAGTCCCACGACACCCCTGGGGAGGGGGGTTCCGCTCCAAGCCCTGGTTAAGTTCATTTCCCTTTCCTACGTCCTTCTGCGACGTACCAAAAAACAAAAAAAAAACGCTAGCTGGCTCGTTAGCGCGACGACACAACCTCAGAGCAGAGAAATGAAATCTTTTTGTACGTTTTTGTCTCCCTAAATTCGAAATGAAAACCTCCAGAATAAAGTTTGTATTCAAAGAGAAACAAACCGGCCACGTTCTGAATTGTTTGTATTTCTTACAAAAATCACAGTTTGATAAATAAGTGTGAAGTGAAGTGAATTATATTTATATAGCGCTTTTCTCTAGTGACTCAAAGCGCTTTACATAGTGAAACCCAATATCTAAGTTACATTTAAAGCAGTGTGGGTGGCACTGGGAGCAGGTGGGTAAAGTGTCTTGCCCAAGGACACAACGGCATTGACTAGGATGGCGGAAGCGGGAATTGAACCTGCAACCCTCTACCAACCGAGCTATGCCGCCCCAATAGTCCATCCATCCATCTTCTTCCGCTTAAAGGCCTAACATACTTGCCAACCCTCCCGGATTTTCCCGAAATTCAGCGCCTCTCCCGAAAACCTCCTGGAAGGAATTTCCCCCCGAAATTCACGCCCCCTCCAGCTCCATGCGGGCATAAGTGGGGAGAGGCTGTTTTCACGTCCGCTTTCCTGTTATCCATCCATCCATTTTCTACCGCTTAGTCCCTTTTGGGGTCGCGGGGGGCGCTGGCGCCTATCTCAGCTACAATCGGGCGGAAGGCGGGGTACACCCTGGACAAGTCGCCACCTCATCGCAGGGCCAACACAGATAGACAGACAACATTCACACACTAGGGCCAATTTAGTGTTGCCAATCAACCTATCCCCAGGTGCATGTCTTTGGAGGTGGGAGGGGCCTATCCCCAGGTGCATGTCTTTGGAGGTGGGAGGGGCCTATCCCCAGGTGCATGTCTTTGGAGGTGGGAGGGGCCTATCCCCAGGTGCATGTCTTTGGAAGTGGGAGGAAGCCGGAGAACCCGGAGGGAACCCACGCATTCACGGGGAGAACATGCAAACTCCACACAGAAAGATCCCCAGCCTGGATTTGAACCCAGGACTGCAGGACCTTCGTATTGTATTGTGTTCTTCCACTTAAAGACCTAACATCTTTACCAACCCTCCCGGATTGTCCGGGAGACTCCCGAAATTCAGCACCTCTCCCGAAAACCTCCTGGAAGAAATTTCCCCCCGAAATTCACGCCCCCTCCAGCTCCATGCGGGCATGAGTGGGGAGAGGCTGTTTTCACGTCCGCTTTCCTGTTATCCATCCATCCATTTCCTACCGCTTATTCCCTTTTGGGGTCGCGGGGGGCGCTGGCGCCTATCTCAGGCACAATCGGGCGGAAGGCAGGGTACACCCTGGACAAGTCGCCACCTCATCGCAGGGCCAACACAGATAGACAGACAACATTCACACAGTAGGGCCAATTTAGTGTTGCCAATCAACCTATCCCCAGGTGCATGTCTTTGGAGGTGGGAGGGGCCTATCCCCAGGTGCATGTCTTTGGAGGTGGGAGGGGCCTATCCCCAGGTGCATGTCTTTGGAAGTGGGAGGAAGCCGGAGTACCCGGAGGGAACCCACGCAGTCACGGGGAGAACATGCAAACTCCACACAGAAAGATCCCGAGCCTGGATTTGAACCCAGGACTGCAGGACCTTCGTATTGTGAGGCAGACGCACTAACCCCTCTGCCACCGTGAAGCTGATAAATAGTCCATCCATCTTCTTACTTGCCAACCCTCCCGGATTTTCCTGAAATTCAGCGCCTCTCCCGAAAACCTCCTGGAAGAAATTTCCCCCCGAAATTCACGCCCCCTCCAGCTCCATGCGGGCATGAGTGGGGAGAGGCTGTTTTCACGTCCGCTTTCCTGTTATATAAACAGCTTGCCTGCCCCAATCACGTTACAACATGAAGTGAAGTATATTTATATAGCGCTTTTCTCTAGTGACTCAAAGCGCTTTACGTAGTGAAACCCAATATCTAAGTCACATTTAAAGCAGTGTGGGTGGCACCGGGAGCAGGTGGGTAAAGTGTCTTGCCCAAGGACACAACGGCAGTGACTAGGACGGCGGAAGCGGGGATCGAACCTGCAACCCTCAAGTTGCTGGCACGGCCGCTCTACCAACCGAGCTAAACCGCCCCACATCTACGGGTTTTTTTAATAAAAAACTGCACAAACAAAGAGACGAAGGGGAAGAACGAGGAAGTTGCAGCCACGGCGACGCCGTCTGTAAAAGTGATTCTATGTTGTCTGTCGCCATCTCCTGGTGAATGTTGGCTATAGCCTTATGGGGTTGCTTTCTGATTGGCCAACGATTTACGGGGTGTTGTGCACCTGACGGCAGGTGACGCAAATGGCAGAACAAAGGTTACTCAAATAGTGAAAGGTAAGTGTTGGTTTTTTTTTTTAGTAACCAGCAAGCACGGTACAGTTAGTAGAACTGTGTTTTTATTACTGTGTATTTGATAGGTGACGTCTGAAATTAAACTATTTCTTTTATTTATTTATATATATATATATATATATATATATATATATATATATATATATATATAATAAAATTAATATATATAGCTAGAATTCATTGAAAGTCAAGTATTTAATACATACATATGTTTATATATATTTATATATATATATATATATATATATATGAAATAATCAAGTTGGTCAATTATACTCGTCCACGCCCCACCCACGTACACGCCCCCCCCCACCTCCCGAAATCGGAGGTCCCAAGGTTGGCAAGTATGAGGCCTACTGAAATGAGATGTTCTTATTTAAACAGGGATAGCAGCTCCATTCTATGTGTCATACTTCATAATTTCGCGATATTGTCATATTTTTGCTGAAAGGATTTAGTAGAGAACATCGATGATAAAGTTTGCCACTTTTGGTCGCTAATAAAAAAAGCCTTGCCTGTACCGGAAGTAGCAGACGATGTGCGGGTGACGTCACGGGTTGTGGAGCTCCTCACATCTGAACATTGTTTATAATCATGGCCACCAGCAGCGAGGGCGATTCGGACCGACAAAGCGACGATTTCCCCATTAATTTGAGCGATGATGAAAGATTCGTGGATGAGGAAAGTGAGAGTGAAGGACTAGAAAGAAAAGAAAAAAACTAGACGGCAGAGCGATTCCGATGTTTTTAGACACATTTATTAGGATAATTCTGGAAAATCCCTTATCTGCTTTTTGTGTTACTAGTGTTTTAGTGAGATTATATGGTCGTACCTGAAAGGTCGGAGGAGTGTCTCAGAAAGAAGCCACGTTTCTCGACAAAGCGGTGGAAGCATCCGACGGTCGGGGGCGGCCGGTGGGAGGAGGCAAGAGAGTCCGCAGCTGCCTCTTTGACAGGTGCAGGAGGAACGACGCAAGCTCTCCGCTCATGTCTACGGTAAGAGCCGACTTATTACCACCATTTTCTCACCGAAACCTGCCGGTTGACATGTGGTAGGGAACCATGTTCACTTGACCGCTCTGTTCCATAGTAAAGCTTCACCGTCATCTTTCGGGAATGTAAACAAGGAAACACCGGCTGTGTTTGTGTTGCTAAAGGCGGCCGCAATACACCGCTTCCCACTTTGATTGATTGATTGATTGATACTTTTATTAGTAGTTTGCACAGTACAGTACATATTCCGTACAATTGACCACTAAATGGTAACACCCGAATAAGTTTTTCAACGTGTTTAAGTCGGGGTCCACTTACATCTTTCTTCTTTGACGTCTCCATTATTCATTGAACAAATTGCAAAAGATTCAGCAACACAGATGTCCAGAATATTGTGGAATTATGCGGTGAAAAGAGACGACTTATAGCTGGGAACGGTGCGCAAAATTTAAAATTGCAATTTAGTAAACTAAAAAGCCCGTATTGGCATGTGTTGAAATGTTAATATTTCATCATTGATATATAAACTATCAGACTGTGTGGTCGCTAGTAGTGGCTTAAAGTAGGCCTTTCACCGAGGTCGGATCGCGGGGGCAGCAGCCTAAGCAGGGAAGCCCAGACTTCCCTCTCCCCAGCCCCTTCGTCCAGCTCCTGCCAGGGGATCCTGAGGCGTTCCCAGGCCAGCCGGGAGACATAGTCTTCCCAACATGTCCTGGGTCTTCCCCGTGCCCATCCTGACCAGAGGCCCGAACCACCTCATCTGGCTCCTCTCCATGTGGAGGAGCAGCTTCTTAACTCTGAGCTCCTCCCAGATCACAGAGCTTCTCACCCTATCTCTAAGGGAGAGACCCACACCCATTCCGGCCTCTTACCCATACCCATGATCTTGTCCTTTCGGTCATGACCCAAAGCTCATGACCATAGGTGAGGATGGGAACGTAAATCGACCGGTAAATTGAGAGCTTTGCCTTCCGGCTCAGCTCCTTCTTCACCACAACGGATCGATACAGCGTCCGCATTACTGAAGACGCCGCACCAGTCCGCCTGTCGATCTCACCATCCACTCTTCCCTCACTTGTGAACAAGACTCCGAGGTACTTGAATCTCTTCCCAACCCGGAGATGGCACGCCACCCTTTTCTGGGTGAGAACAATGTGAGGTGCTGATTCTCACCCAAGCTTCTCACCCTATCTCTAAGGGAGAGACCTGCCACCCGGCGGAGGAAGCTCATCTCGGCCGCTTGTACCCGTGATCTTGTCTTTTCGGTCATGACCCAAAGCTCATGACCATAGGTGAGGATGGGAATGTAAATTGAGAGCTTTGCCTTCCGGCTCAGCTCCTTCTTCACCACAACGGATTGATACAGCGTCCGCATTACCGAAGACGCCGCACCGATCCGCCTGTCGATCTCACATCCACTCTTCCCTCACTTCTGAACAAGACTCCGAGGTACTTTAATCTCTTCCCCAACCCGGAGATGGCACTCCACCCTTTTCTGGGTGAGAACTATGTGATGTGCTGATTCTCACCCAAGCTTCTCACCCTATCTCTAAGGGAGAGACCTGCCACCCGGCGGAGGAATCTCATCTCGGCCACTTGTACCCGTGATCTTGTCTTTTCGGTCATAACCCAAAGCTCATGACCATAGGTGAGGATGGGAACGTAGATCGACCGGTAAATTGAGAGCTTTGCCTTCCGGCTCGGCTCCTTCTTCACCACAACGGATCGATACAGCGTCCGCATTACTGAAGACGCCGCACCGATCCGCCTGTCGATCTCACCATCCACTCTTCCCTCACTTCTGAACAAGACTCCGAGGGTCTTGAATCTCTTCCCCAACCCGGAGATGGCACTCCACCCTTTTCCGGGTGAGAACTATGTGAGGTGCTGATTCTCAGCCGAGTCTTCTCACCCAAGCTTCTCACCCTATCTTTAAGGGAGAGACCTGCCACACGGCGGAGGAATCTCATCTCGGCCGCTTGTACCCGTGATCTTGTCTTTTCGGTCATGACCCAAAGCTCATGACCATAGGTGAGGATGGGAACGTAGATCGACCGGTAAATTGAGAGCTTTGCCTTCCGGCTCAGCTCCTTCTTCACCACAACGGATCGATACAACGTCCGCATTACTGAAGACGCCGCACCGATCCGCCTGTGGATCTCACGATCCACTCTTCCCTCACTTCTGAACAAGACTACGAGGTACTTGAACTCCTCCACTTGGGGCAGGGTCTCCCCTCCAACCCAGAGAAGGCACTCCACCCTTTTCCGGGCGAGAACCATGGACATCCCAGTCGCTTCACACTCTGCTGCGAACAGATCCAGTGAGAGCTGAAGATCCTGGCCAGATGAAGCCATCAGGACCACGTCATCTGCAAAAAAGCAGAGACCTAATCCTGCAGCCACTAAACCGGAACCCCTCAACGCTTTGACTGCTCCTAGAAATTCTGTCCAAAAAAGTTATGAACAGGGCCCGATCCACTGACTCGGACTTGGAGTTTCTGATTCTCATCCCAGATCTCAACCCCAAGAGAAACAAACCAGCCAAGTTCTGTATCGTTTGTTTTATTTCTTTCTTACAAAATCACAGTTTGATAAATAGTCTGTAGAAAAACCAAAAAAAGACGGTACAAAATCGAGACGCTTGCCATCGAACGTGACTTTTAGTGGTCGTGTACAATCTAGTTCTGCTGGGTTAAGGCCTCTAGATTTTGGCGTGAGAACAATCCCGTCATCCGGCTTTCATGGCTCATGTGCAAAGGAAAAAAAGGTGTGGACATGCTAATCGCTAACGGTCGGTGTCGACTATGGCACGTGCGGCGGCTTCATTCGTCTTCTCCGGGTTTCCACTTCCAAGTTTTGTTCATCAAGCCGCCGAGGAGTGAAAATCACTCCGACATCTTTACTGCATGACCGAGACATTACACTCGTAAAAGTACTGCATATTCGTATCGTTCCGACGAAAACGACGATCTCGCACCGAAAGGGGATCGCTTGGTCGTAGAAAACCGTTGGGTCACTCTTGAGTTCCTAACGAGTCCGCTTCTTCGCGGGTTCGCAAGATTGTCACGTTAACAAAAAAAGGGGGATAAAATCTTCGGCTTCAGTTCGGAAATTAAAAAACGAGAAACCTGCCAATTAAAAATCGGTGTGTGACACGAACTGTTCCGATATTTGGTCAAATGTTTTGGTGGGGCGGAATACTCGACTCACGCCACTCAGAAGTCCACCGGGTCCAGGTCTGGATCAGCGCCAAGGCTGTGTTCACGTCCGGTTTAGTTCAAGCCTCTGGTGTCCACAATGACTAAAGACCAGGTGCTTGGTTTACGGGGCCTGTGGGAACGGTAAGTAAATCGGGACTGAATCCAGATGAATCGGCCGAGTGTGAACACAGCCTGAAGTGTCATCTAAACCGGAATTCCTTCAGTCCAAGTATTTAAGGGATGACCAGTCATTTTGTTGCAAAGTCTTAAACAAGTTTTCTGTTTGGTCCAAGTCTCTTGTACACTACATTATAGTTTGTTTGTCTAGAAAATGCTCCTGGTCTTAACCAAGCCCTAAATAGTTCTCTGTCAAAGACCACTTCATCCAAGTCTCTAGCTTGGTTCTCAAATGACCCGGTCTAAGCAAATGTGGAACTTGAAAAAACTGTTCAAAATGTCACGAGCATCAGGTCTTGCATAAGTCCTAAGTCGCTGGTTCCGAGTACAAGAAGAAATCTCCCATTGATAGATTTAAGCATCCTTTTAAAGTCCTAGAAGAGTCGAAAGTCCTTTGGTACAAGTGCTCAGTCTTTTGGTCAAAGTGTGACGGAAGTCTTATCGAATGGTTCTGTGGAACTAGTACACAGATCTAACAGAAGTCGAAAGGGACTCCTGAAGTTCAAAAATCTTTCCGTGGCCCAGGATTTGTTTGATCCAAGTCTTCAGTCATATCTCACCTGACGTAAGTGATGCAAGCAACCACAAATCCAAAGGTCCTAAGTTCAAGTCCCTAGCGGGTCATTCATCCAAAACTACACCCAAGTACACAAGTCCTTAAGTCCTACGTCTCTGCAGAAAGACAAAACCAAAGAATCCGAAGGGCTTTTAAGCGGCAAGCGACATCTTCTTTGCAGTCCCGCCTCCGTCCTCCCCCGGGTTCTCCAGTCATTATTGCTTACGTGTTCAAACATACCACATTGTCCAGGTTTTTTCTCCATGGGACATTTCACAAGAGTCCAGCAGGCAACTTCTGAGAGGCGAGCCGGTAGTTGCTGGTACGGTCAAGGGGTTGCGGCGGCGTTCTTTGGGGTTTACTTGAAAAGACGCCAGGCGGTAACATTGGCACTCGTACAAAAAATAAATACCCTGGAAGCTTGGCACTATGGGAAAGAAATCTGATTTTTTTGTTTTTAACTATTTACCAATTCTCACAGACTATGAAGGCTGTAACTCTTGTCACTAGCATGGAAACCATAGAGCTTCTATTCCTAGAGACGGTTTTTAGCACAACGGACATCAAAATGAAGTATCTAACATGAATGGAACTACGGACGGTGCTGTTGTCTCTTATTTCCTCATCAAGCAAGACTAAGGGTTGGAATTGTACCCCTTGGTTCTCCTTTTAGCCCTCAGCCCTTTGTTCCCGTCGAGCAAGGGGTTTCCAGTCTCCCGTAAGGTTAAGAGAAAGGCTAAGGGCTACACAGCTCTTGAAACCCAATCTTTCTCGCCAGAGACCACAAGATCCAGCTTTAGCGGAAGTTTCAGGATCTGTGTGGACCTTGTTCAGGGGCAGACCAAGTCAAAGGTGACCCCCAAAGATGCTGGTGATGGGTTGGTCCAGTTCGGGGCCTGCTGATGCCCTGGGGAAGGGGCGGCTAAGGGCTACACAGCTCTTGAAACCCAATCTTTCTCGCCAGAGACCACAAGATCCAGCTTTAGCGGAAGTTTCAGGATCTGTGTGGACCTTGTTCAGGGGCAGACCAAGTCAAAGGTGACCCCCAAAGATGCTGGTGATGGGTTGGTCCAGTTCGGGGCCTGCTGATGCCCTGGGGAAGGGGCGGCTAAGGGCTACACAGCTCTTGAAACCCAATCTTTCTCGCCAGAGACCACAAGATCCAGCTTTAGCGGAAGTTTCAGGATCTGTGTGGACCTTGTTCAGGGGCAGACCAAGTCAAAGGCGACCCCCAAAGATGCTGGTGATGGGTTGGTCCAGTTCGGGGCCTGCTGATGCCCTGGGGAAGGGGCGGCTAAGGGCTACACAGCTCTTGAAACCCAATCTTTCTCGCCACAGACCACAAGATCCAGCTTTAGCGGAAGTTTCAGGATCTGTGTGGACCTTGTTCAGGGGCAGACCAAGTCAAAGGCGACCTCCAAAGATGCTGGTGATGGGTTGGTCCAGTGCGGGGCCTGCTGATGCCCTGGGAGGGGGCTGCCCGTTAAGAGAGAAGCTAAGGGCTACACAGCTCTTGAAACCCAATCTTTCTCGCCAGAGACCACAAGATCCAGCTTTAGCGGAAGTTTCAGGATCTGTGTGGACCTTGTTCAGGGGCAGACCAAGTCAAAGGCAACCCCCAAAGATGCTGGTGATGGGTTGGTCCAGTGCGGGGCCTGCAGATGCCCTGGGAGGGGGCTTCCCGTTAAGAGAGAGGCTAAGGGCTACACAGCTCTTGAAACCCAATCTTTCTCGCCACAGACCACAAGATCCAGCTTTAGCGGAGGTTTCAGGATCTGTGTGGACCTTGTTAAGGGGCAGACCAAGTCAAAGGCGACCCCCAAAGATGCCGGTGATGGGTTGGTCCAGTTCGGGGCCTGCTGATGCCCTGGGGAAGGGGCGGCTAAGGGCTACACAGCTCTTGAAACCCAATCTTTCTCGCCACAGACCACAAGATCCAGCTTTAGCGGAAGTTTCAGGATCTGTGTGGACCTTGTTCAGGGGCAGACCAAGTCAAAGGCGACCCCCAAAGATGCTGGTGATGGGTTGGTCCAGTGCGGAGCCTGCTGATCCCCTGGGGAGGGTGCTGCCCGTTAAGAGAGAGGCTAAGGGCTACACAGCTCTTGAAACCCAATCTTTCTCGCCAGAGACCACAAGATCCAGCTTTAGCGGAAGTTTCAGGATCTGTGTGGACCTTGTTCAGGGGCAGACCAAGTCAAAGGCGACCCCCAAAGATGCCGGTGATGCGTTGGTCCAGTTCGGGGCCTGCTGATGCCCTGGGGAAGGGGCGGCTAAGGGCTACACAGCTCTTGAAACCCAATCTTTCTCGCCACAGACCACAAGATCCAGCTTTAGCGGAAGTTTCAGGATCTGTGTGGACCTTGTTCAGGGGCAGACCAAGTCAAAGGCGACCCCCAAAGATGCTGGTGATGGGTTGGTCCAGTGCGGGGCCTGCGGATGCCCTGGGAGGGGGCTGCCCGTTAAGAGAGAGGCTAAAGGCTACACAGCTCTTGAAACCCAATCTTTCTCGCCAGAGACCACAAGATCCAGCTTTAGCGGAAGTTTCAGGATCTGTGTGGACCTTGTTCAGGGGCAGACCAAGTCAAAAGCGACCCCCAAAGATGCTGGTGATGGGTTGGTCCAGTGCGGGGCCTGCTGATCCCCTGGGGAGGGGGCTGCCCGTTAAGAGAGAGGCTAAGGGCTACACAGATCTTGAAACCCAATCTTTCTCGCCAGAGACCACAAGATCCAGCTTTAGCGGAAGTTTCAGGATCTGTGTGGACCTTTTTCGGGGGCAGACCAAGTCAAAGTCGACCCCCCAAAGATGCTGGTGATGGGTTGGTCCAGTGCGGGTCCTGCAGGTGCCCTGGTGAGGGGGCTGCCCGAGGGCCCCTGCAGGCGCTGTAGTTCTAGGATGCTGTTAATGGCGCTCTGCAGGCTTTCACTGAGCACGTTGTCCTCCTGGAGGGAGCCGGGTGCTGGCGGCACGTCCAGCCTGAGGCATTTCAACTTGGGTGCGTCCCTCGGGGGCGGCTCAAAGCGGACGGCTTGCAGCATTGGAAGAGGATCTGTCATGTTGGATAGCCGGGCGTGCGTGGAGTTCTCATCGCCCCCCAGATGTCCGGATGATCCGTTGGTTGACTGAGGGGGGTTGGCCGCGCCACCATTGGTCAGCTCGCCCCTGTGGTCCCGCTTCAAAGAACTGTGCACAACCTCCTGCTTTATAGTGAGCCGGAGAGCCCCCCTGGAACTGGAGCGGTAGGTTTTAAGACCCGGCGGTCGGTCCGAGAGTCTGGTCCAGGCCGGGGGCGGAGACGAGGCCCCCGAGGAAGACGCTGACGCGGCCAAGGACATCATGAAGGACTCTGAAAAGAAACTGCTGTCACTGAATTTGTCAATAAAGTGGTCTACACGGCCTTTGAGGAGGCGGACCTGGGTCTTTGCGAGCTCGCCGTCTGTCCTCTCCCAAAGAGAATCGCTCAGCCTGCAGGAAGAGGCGCTCCAGCATCACCATTTCAGCCGACGGACTCTCCTGCTGTAGGAACCGCACACGGTAAGGTTTTGTCCACACAATACCAGTGTTAGAATAATTGTTTCTAAATTATCACCAATAACTTTGTATTACTTTGTGTTCCGGACAAGAAGACAACAGGCTGAAACCTTGCAAGAAGAATGCTCGTAAAAACTCCACTGGGACTACGAAGCGGACAGATGGCAGCATCTGCCCAACTTC
>NC_084634.1:4513084-4558084 GCF_033978795.1 Nerophis ophidion | reverse complement strand
CATTGCAGGGACCAGAACCGGATTCGTCTGGGGCTCAAGGATGGTCACCACGTGAGGCGACGGGGGGGTTGTGTGCTTCACCAAAACTGGATGCTGGATCACATGACATGAATGAGACCACTAGAAAATACGTTCATCCTTAAGGTGTCTGATTGGTCTTTTAGTCAGCAACTCCTAGAGTTGTACCTTGTTCCTCACCTGTGGCAGTTGAAGAAAGTTTTCCTCTGAGGCGCTCCTCTCCTCAGGCACTCCTCTCTCAGGAACCAGCACCACAGAGGCCTGTTGGAGGGCCGGTGGGGCGTCTGTCAATGCCGCCTGACCTGGCTGAGCCGCATAAGGCAGGCCCTGCACCACCGACGGAGTATTGACGATGGAGATGGAGGGCAGATCCGATTGTAACATCCCAGAACTGTTGATTAAAGTAATGTGGTTGCCCAGAGCAGAGCCGTGTACCAGAGTGGCCCCCTGCCCGCCGGTCGTGTAGCTCCCAGCCATCTGGAAGACCGTAGGGGGTGCTGACTGCAGCTGGAGAGGTCCCGAGAGGACGGTGGCCTGGCCGAGAGTGAGTTGTCCTGTGGTGGTGAAAACGGGGCTGAAGTTGAGCTGTCTTTGGGGTACTGTTAGAATCTGGGACCCATCCACAAGATGCCCACTGAAGGGAGTGCCGCCTTGGCCTTGTGGACCAGCTGTCAGCAGAGGTCGAACCCCAGGCTGGGAGATGGTTACTTGGGACTGACCTGGGAGAAGGAATTGATTTTGGCCTTGAAAGAGTCCCTGAGGCTGAAGCACAAAGGAGCCACCCTGGTTGACTAGCTGCAGGCTGACTGGTTTGGGGAGCTGCTGGGGAGGTCCTGGGGGCGCCACTGCGGGTTTCTGGCCAGAAGGCTGGGACAGTAGAATATTTGGCGAGACAGTCCCCGGAACTAGCGTGAGACCGGGAGTGGGTTTTTGCCCCGACGGCTTTGGGCTGATTTGGACTAATCTTGGCTGAATGCTGATTGGCAGCTTGGGTTGGATGGAGAGGGGGGCACGCTGCAGGACGATACCGTGGGCTGCCGCCGCTCTCAGGGTGGGGGTGAGGAGAGGGCGGCATGTCACGCTGGGAATGGCTTTATGGATGATTATACCAGACCCCTGAACCGGGCTCAGAGAGAAGGTGGTCTCTGGTGACGGGGCAGGGAAAATGTTTCCCGGCAGGAGCCCCATCAGCTGAGGTGGGGCGGCAGGTTTCAGAGAGGGGCAGCCTGGCCCGACGGCAAGCAAGGAGGGTTGGGGGGGCTCTACTGCTGCCTGAGTGTCTCTGGGCAAGGCAGGGGCGCTGGGCATAGTCTTGGCTACAAACGGCACAGTGGGCGGCGAGTAAAGGGGCCCACCGTCTTGGGTCAGGCTGCCCTCCAGGGCCACAGTCTGTTCTGTGATGTCTGCCTCCTGCAGGCTCTGCTGAAGGATGTCGCAACACACCACCTCCTCGTCCTCCTCCTGGGGTGCTGCCACCTCCTCCTCGCCCTCCTTTGACTCGCATCCGGACCCAAAGGGAGATCCGCCCTCCTGGTGTAGGCAGTCGTCTCCCCCCTCTGGTGACGAGAGGAGGGCCTCCTCCAGGAAGGACAGATCCACACATCCGGACGCTGGCGTCCCCGGGGAGTCTCCGCCATCTCCCAACAGCAGGACGGGGCTCTGGAAAAAGAGACCGAAGAACAGAAGGGTGAAAACAAGGCTCTTGTCTCGGGGGCACCGGGGACCTGTTTGCCACTCACCGGGGCATCTGTGAAGATGCAGGGCTCCCCAGACGAGGCACTAATGAGCAGGTCTTTAGTCTGCAGCTGGCGAGGGGAGGGGGTGGCAGTCAGTTTTAGCTCGGAACACAAAACGACTGACTGGAAATCTTTCGGGTTACTACCTCAGTGGTCCCGTGAAGGAAGTCATTCAAGGCTTGGGGGTCACTAAAACAAATATCAAGCATAAGTTCTTCTAGGACTCTTAGAACTGTTTCTAGAAGGAGGGCGACTATTTAGGTAGACCAGGACAAGTAACTCACCATAAAACATCGAGGAGACAAGTCCCGTCATCATCCTCCATGGCCACTAAGAAATAAGTTAATCAATCAAATATTGTTTTTCATAAACCACTTAAGGCCCAAGTTTGCATGCTTTTATTTCTCTTTGCTATTTGGGATTATTGGACCCTAATTAGAATAAAAACAAAGAATCATCTTTTGATATGATCTACAAACCCCGTTTCCATATGAGTTGGGAAATTGTGTTTGATGTAAATATAAACAAAATTTGCATATACTTTTCAAGCTACAAAGACAACATATTTGATGTTCAAACTCATAAATAATAATTCACTTAGAATTTCATGGCTGCAACACGTGCCAAAGTAGTTGGGAAAGGGCATGTTCACCACTGTGTTACATCACCTTTTCTTTTAACAACAGTGTCTCCGAGGGAAGCCACGTTTCTCGACGAGGCTAAAGCAGCCGTTTTTTCCCCCCTCCTCCATGGTGGGAGCATCCGGCGGCCGGTGGGAGGAGGCAAGAGAGTCCGCAGCTGCCTCTTTGGCAGCTGCAGGAGGAACGACGCAATCTCTCCGCTCATGTCTACGGTAAGAGCCGACTTATTACCACCATTTTATCACCGAAACCTGCCGGTTGACATGTGGTAGGGAACCATGTTGGCTTGACCGCTCTGTTCCATAGTAAAGCTTCACCTTCGGGAATGTAAACAAGGAAACACCGGCTGTGTTTGTGTTGCTAAAGGCGGCCACAATACACCGCTTCCCACCTACAGCTTTCTTCTTTGACGTCTCCATTATTCATTGAACAAATTGCAAAAGATTCAGCAACACAGATGTCCAAAATATTGTGCAATTATGCGATGAAAACAGACGACTCGTTACCACCATTTTCTCACCGAAACCTGCCGGTTGACATGTGGTAGGGAACCATGTTCGCTTGACCGCTCTGCTCCATAGTAAAGCTTCACCTTCGGGAATGTAAACAAAGAAACACCGGCTGTGTTTGTGTTGCTAAAGGCGGTCGCAATACACCGCTTCCCACCTACATCTTTCTTCTTTGACGTCTCCATTATTCATTGAACAAATTGCAAAAGATTCAGCAACACAGATGTCCAAAATATTGTGCAATTATGCGATGAGAACGGACGACTTATTACCACCATTTTCCCACCAAAACCTGCCGGTTGACATGTGGTAGGGAACCATGTTGGCTTGACCGCTCTGTTCCATAGTAAAGCTTCACCTTCGGGAATGTAAACAAGGAGACACCAGCTGTGTTTGTGTTGCTAAAGCCGGCCGCAATACACCGCTTCCCACCTACATCTTTCTTCTTTGACGTCTCCATTATTCATTGAACAAATTGCAAAAGATTCAGCAAAACCGATATCCAAAATATTGTGCAATTATGCGATGAGAACAGACGACTTATTACCACCATTTTCCCACCGAAACCTGCCGGTTGACATGTGGTAGGGAACCATGTTCGCTTGACCGCTCTGATCCATAGTAAAGCTTCACCGTCATCTTTCGGGAATGTAAACAAGGAAACACCGGCTGTGTTTGTGTTGCTAAAGGCGGCCGCAATACACCGCTTCCCACCTACAGCTTTCTTCTTTGACGTCTCCATTATTCATTGAACAAATTGCAAAAGATTCAGCAAAATAGATGTCCAAAATATTGTGCAATTATGCGATGAAAACAGACGACTTATTACCACCATTTTCCCACCAAAACCTACCGGTTGATATGTGGTAGGGAACCATGTTGGCTTGACCGCTCTGTTCCATAGTAAAGCTTCACCTTCGGGAATGTAAACAAAGAAACACCGGCTGTGTTTGTGTTGCTAAAGGCGGTCGCAATACACCGCTTCCCACCTACATCTTTCTTCTTTGACGTCTCCATTATTCATTGAACAAATTGCAAAAGATTCAGCAACACAGATGTCCAAAATATTGTGCAATTATGCGATGAAAACACACGACTTATTACCACCATTTTCCCACCGAAACCTGCCGGTTGACATGTGGTAGGGAACCATGTTCGCTTGACCGCTCTGTTCCATAGTAAAGCTTCACCTTCGGGAATGTAAACAAGGAAACACCGGCTGTGTTTGTGTTGCTAAAGGCCGTCGCAATACACCGCTTCCCACCTACATCTTTCTTCTTTGACGTCTCCATTATTCATTGAACAAATTGCAAAAGATTCAGCAACACAGATGTCCAAAATATTGTGCAATTATGCGATGAGAACAGACGACTTAATTACCACCATTTTCCCACCGAAACCTGCCGGTTGACATGTGGTAGGGAACCATGTTCGCTTGACCGCTCTGTTCCATAGTAAAGCTTCACCGTCATATTTCGGGAATGTAAACAAGGAAACACCGGCCGTGTTTGTGTTGCTAAAGGCGGCCGCAATACACCGCTTCTCACCGACAGCTTTCTTCTTTGACGTCTCCATTATTCATTGAACAAATTGCAAAAGATTCAGCAAAACCGATATCCAAAATATTGTGCAATTATACGATGAGAACAGACGACTTATTACCACCATTTTCTTACCGGAACCTGCCGGTTGACATGTGGTAGGGAACCATGTTCGCTTGACCGCTCTGTTCCATAGTAAAGCTTCACCTTCGGGAATGTAAACAAGGAAACACCGGCCATGTTTGTGTTGCTAAAGGCGGCCTCAATACACCGCTTCCCACCTACAGCTTTCTTCTTTGACGTCTCCATTATTCATTGAACAAATTGCAAAAGATTCAGCAACACAGATGTCCAAAATATTGTGCAATTATGCGATGAAAACACACAACTTATTACCACCATTTTCCCACCAAAACCTACCGGTTGATATGTGGTAGGGAACCATGTTGGCTTGACCGCTCTGTTCCATAGTAAAGCTTCACCTTCGGGAATGTAAACAAAGAAACACCGGCTGTGTTTGTGTTGCTAAAGGCGGCCGCAATACACCGCTTCCCACCTACAGCTTTCTTCTTTGACGTCTCTATTATTCATTGAACAAATTGCAAAAGATTTAGCAACACAGATGTCAAAAATACTGTGGAATTATGCGATGAAAACAGACGACTTGTAGCTGTGAACGGTGCTGGAACAAAATGTCCTCTACAATGCGTGACGTCATGCGCACGTTTCGGCAGGATTTTTCGGCGGGAAATTTAAAATTGCAATTTAGTAAACTAAAGCGGCCGTATTGGCATGTGTTGCAAATATTTCATCATTGATATATAAACTATCAGACTGCGTGGTCGCTAGTAGTGGATTTAGGTAGGCCTTTAACATTAATGTAAATAAAAAAAGAACAACAAAAAAAAAAATTATTCTCTGGCCCTATTATCATACAAAAGGTGACATAGTGACGTCATCAAGCCCCGCCCCCACCTACTTCACGGGCGAGAGGCTCCATACAGAGCGACAGGGCTGAGTGAAGGTGGCCGCCTCATGTGCAGCGCTGGGCGGCCTCGGCGGCGTGTGGGAGTCGGTGTCTGGAGGGAGACTCCTGGCCGGCGTGCGGGTGTTGTTGACGTCTGTGTGTGGGAGACCATGGCTTCTCGCTCCGCCGGAACATGCTTGCTGCGAATGTAGACACACACGATCCGGTTATTGTTGTGTTTAAAGCAGGGGTCAGCAACCTTTACTTCTTGGGTACTGATTAATGCCAAGGGCTACCAGTTTGATACACACTTAAATAAATTGTCAGAAATAGCCAATTTGCTCAATTTACCTTTAATAAATAAATCTATATTATTTATATAAAAAAATGGGTATTTCTGTCTGTCATTCCGTCGTCATGGAAGGTTTTTTGTAGAGAATAAATTATGAAAAAAAAGTGAAGTGAAGTGAATTATATTTATATAGCGCTTTTCTCTAGTGACTCGAAGCGCTTTACATAGTGAAACCCAATATCTAAGTTACATTTAAAGCAGTGTGGGTGGCACTGGGAGCAGGTGGGTAAAGTGTCTTGCCCAAGGACACAACGGCAGTGACTAGGATGGCGGAAGCGGGAATCGAACCTGCAACCCTCAAGTTGCTGGCACGGCCACTCTACCAACCGAGCTATGCCGCCCCAAAACACTTAATTGAACGGTTTAAAAGAGGAGAAAACAGGAAAAAAATTAAAATTAAATTCTGAAACATAGTTTATCTTCAATTTCGACTCTTTAAAATTCAAAATTGCACCGGGAAAAAAAATGAAGAGAAAAACTAGCTTATTCAGATCTTTTTGAAAAAATTTAAAAAATAATTAAGTAATTTTTCCTGATTAAGAATAATTTTAGAATTTTAATGACAAAAATCCAATCTGCACTTTGTTAGAATATGTAACAAATGTGACCAAGTTATATTTCTAACAAAGACAAATCATTATTTCTTCTAGATTTTCCAGAAGAAAAATTTTCAAAGAAATTCTAAAGACTTTGAAATAAGATTTAAATTTGATTTTACAGATTTACCAGAATATTTTTGGGGAATTTTTATCATAAGTTTGAAGAAATATTTCACAAATATTCTTCGTCGAAAATTAAATTAAAATGTATTTATTATTCTTTACAATAAAGCAAAAATAAATGTACTTGAACATTGATTTAAATTGTCAGGAAAGAAGAGGAAGGAATTTAAAAGGTAAAAAGGTATATGTGTTTAAAAATCCTAAAATCATTTTTAAGGTTATATTTTTTCTCTAAAATTGTCTTTCTGAAGTAAAAAAAAAATAATAAATAATTTATTTAAACAAGTGAAGACCAAGTCTTTCAAATATTTTCTTGGATTTTCAAATTCTATTTGAGTTTTGTCTCTCTTAGAATTAAAAATGTCCAGCAAAGCGAGACCAGCTTGTTAGTAAAGATTAGATAGTACTTTATTTATTCCGTCAGGAGAGTTCCTTCAGGAAAATTCAAAAAAATAAATAAATACAATTTAAAAAAAAAAAAAAATAAATAAAATAAAAAATAAAAAATCGAGGCAGCTCACTGGTAAGTGCTGCTATTTGAGCTATTTTTAGAACAGGCCAGCGGGCGACTCATCTGGTCCTTACGGGCGACCTGGTGTTGGTGACCCCTGCTCTAGATCCACATTAGGTCTATCAATCAATATAAAGTTTTTATTTTTTATTTTTAGATTTAAGTTGTATGCCTTTTTTGTCAAAGAAAATCCTGTTTTTTTAATGGAAAAACTACAAAATATTCAACATTTTCCTCCAATACAATTTTGAAGTGGAATATTTCAGGTTATATTATAATTGTAGCTCATAACAACATTGATTTTAAATGTATTATTATTTTTTGAGCAATGACACTTAAAAAAAAAATAAAAAATAAAAAAAGTCCCACTAAAATTATTGGGGATCCAAAAGGGTCCTGCTTAGTAAAGTGTTAAAAAAATAAATCGCATTTTTTTAAGGAAACTTTTTACATAATAGTCTCGAGATCAACTTCAGATCTATCCGTCAATTATAACTTTTATGGTTGTTTATTATGTTTCTTGTTTTTGTTTTTTTTAGGCCTTTCTTTAAAAAACAACAACTTAGTTTTTTACATGGCAAACATAAAATGTGCAACATTTTCCTCCAATACAATTTTAAAGTGGAATATTTTAGGTTATATTATAATTGTAGCTCATAACAACATTGATTTTAAATATATTATTATTTTTTGAGCAATGACACTTAAAAAAGTCCCACTAAAATTATTGGTGATCCAAAAGGGTCCTGCTCAGTAAAGTGTTAAAAAAATAAATCGCACATTTTTAAGAAAACTTTTTACACAATAGTCTCGAGATCAACTTCAGGTCTATCCGTCAATTATAACTTTTATGGTTGTTTATTATGTTTCTTGTTGTTTTTTTTTTTTTTTAGGCCTTTCTTTAAAAAACAACAACTTAGTTTTTTATATAGCAAACATAAAAATGTGCAACATTTTCCCCCGAAAATATCAAAAAAAATACATATTAAAAAATAGAGGCAGCTCACTGGTAAGTGCTGCTATTTGAGCTATTTTTAGAACAGGCCAGCGGGCGACTCATCTGGTCCTTACGGGCGACCTGGTGTTGGTGACCCCTGATCTAGCAGATGCACGTGATTTATAAAAAAAATTTTTTTGTGTATGTGGATAGTAAAGTGAATTATATTTATATAGCGCTTTTTTCTCTAGTGACTCAAAGCGCTTTACATAGTGACACCCAATATCTAATTTTTAGGGTCCTTGGCCATGGAATTTGACCCCCTTAACATGCTTCAAAACTCACCAAATTTGACACACACATCAGGACTGGCAAAAATTGCGATCTGATGAAAAAACCTAACCTCAAAACTCAAAATTGCGCTCTACCGCCCCCCTAGGAATACAACACGGACAAACTGCTCCTAGGAAGAAAACACAGACAAAACTGCTTGTAACTTCCGGTAGGAATGTCAGAGAGACATGAAACAAAAAACACTATGTAGGTCTCACTTAGACCTACATTTTAATAACTAACATACTTTAGCAAAAATCAACAGGAAGTTTGATATTTTCACTTCAATACAACAACTGCATTACTTTCACAATGCATTAGATTCTCAAAATAGTGGCTCCAAGGCGTCTTCTAACGCTTATCCGGCCGTGGGTCTCGGGGGCAGCAGCCAAAGGTGGACCCGACCAACGTTGCTTGCAGCTTTAATTACATTTAAACCAGTCTGGGTGGCACGGGGAGCAGGTGGGTAAAGTGTATTTTCCCAAGGACACAACGGCAGGGACTAGGATGGCGGAAGCGGGGATCGAACCTGCAACCCTCAAGTTGCTGGCACAGCCGCTCTACCAACTGAGCTATACCACTCAATTTAAAAAAATAGAGGCAGCTCACTGGTAAGTGCTGCTATTTGAGCTATTTTTTAGAACTGGCCAGCGGGCGACTCATCTGGTCCTTACGGGCGACCTGGTGTTGGTGACCCCTGATGTAACGTAGATGCACGTGATTTATTTAAAAAAATATTTTTGTGTATGTGGATAGTGAAGTGAAGTGAATTATATTTATATAGCGCTTTTTTCTCTAGTGACTCAAAGCGCTTTTACATAGTGAAACCCAATATCTAATTTTCACATTTAAAGCAGTGTGGGTGACACCGGGAGCAGGTGGGTAAAGTGTCTCGGTTGGTAGAGCGGCCGTGCCAGCAACTTGAGGGTTGCAGGTTCGATTCCCTAGTTACTGCCGTTGTGTCCTTGGGCAAGACACTTTACCCACCTTCCCCCAGTGCCACCCACACTGCTTTAAATGTAACTTAGATATTGGGTTTCACTATGTAAAGCGCTTTGAGTCACTAGAGAAAAAGCGCTATATAAATATAATTCACACTTCTTGCCCAAGGACACAACGGCAGTGACTCGGATGGCGGAAGCGGGGATCGAACCTGCAACCCTCAAGTTGCTGGCACGGCGGCTGAACCAACCGAGCTATGCTAAAAAGCCCTTTAGTAGATCTCATCACAATTAATGAACTGAGAGCTCTTGTTGGGGTTAAACACAAACAAAAACACGTAAGGCTTTTGTTGACATTACCAACAACAACAACAACAACAGCCGCATTAGGACATCACACCCCCCCACCGAGCCATCCGATCGTCTAAACGGCGTGCAGGTGAAGTCACGGAGGTGATGGTGCTGATGCTGAGGAGGAGGAGGAGGATGGAAAATGCGCGAGCAACAAAAGACGCCGTACATGAACGCACCATCTCGTCCCACGATGGCGCACGATGGCGAACACACACACACACACACACACACACACACACACACACACACACACACACACGCGCACAAAAAGAAGCGAGATAGAGGGAGAAGGAAGAAAGGGGAAAAAAAAGCTCACCCCTTCTTTGTGGTTTATTGTCCTGTCAAGCGAGGCCCGGCGCCATCGATTCTCACTCAAGACCTCCTTTCACACGCTCAGAGGAGGAGCGCGGCGGAGGGGGCGGGGGAGTGTGTGTGTGTGTGTGGGGGGGGTATAGTGGGTGGGTGTGAGAAACAGACGTGAAAGGGTCGATCGCGCCACACAAAAGGTGGGGGCGGGGGTGGGGGGGGGGGCGGTTGCCAGAGGCGAGAGTGTCCGCCTCCTGAGCGCTCTCAGGCGGCCGAGGTGTGACATCATCAGCCTGTCTCTGCGCACCTGCCTGGTCCGCATGACATCACCGGGGAGACGCTGGAAATATTTGTTAGGAATATTTGTAGGATTAAAGACAAATTATTCTGACAAACTACTCTCCTCGTCCCCGAAAAAATATTTAAATAGGGGTTTTTTTTATTAAAAAAAAAAAAGGTTCTCATTGTGCAATAATTAGGTAAAAATATTTTGAGGGAAAAAAAAATAAAATTTGCAAGAAAAAATGAGGCCATTTTACATATTTTGGAAAGACCTTGTTTTTTTAAAAGAAAAAAAAGTTGCAATATTGTGAGAAAAAAAAATTATTTCACCAAAGACAAATGTTTAATGTTACAATATTAAAGTCAAATATATTTGGAAAAGTGTCTTTTTTTTTTTAGAAAAAAGGTTCTTATTTTACAATAATTATGTTGGAATATTTTGAGAAAAAAGATAAAAATTACAAGAAAAAAATTATGCCATTTTACATATTGTGGAAAAAGACCATTTTTTGGGGAGGTGCAATTTTGTGGAAAAAACTGCCGTATAAGAATTTTCTGAGAAAAAAAAAACATTATTTCACAAAAGAAAAAAAATATGTAATTTTACAATATTAAAGTCAAATATATTAGGAAAACAACTCTCTTCCCCCAAATAAATCCCCGAAATAAACCCCGAGAAAAGTTGTCATACAATAACTTTTATCATTTTATGAAGGATTTTTTCTTTTAATTTTACATGACAAAAAATATTTAAATAGGGTTTTTTTTTATTTAAAAAAAAAAAAAAGGTTCTCATTGTGCAATAATTACGTAAAAATATTTTGAGGGGAAAAAATAAAATTTGCAAGAAAAAATGAGGCCATTTTACATATTTTGGAAAGACTTTGTTTTTTTTAAAAGAAAAAAAAGTTGCAATATTGTGAGGAAAAACTTTTTGAGAAAAAAAAATTATTTCACCAAAGACAAATGTTTAATGTTACAATATTAAAGTCAAATATATTTGGAAAAGTGTCTTTTTTTTTTTTGAAAAAAGTTTCTTATTTTACAATAATTATGTTGGAATATTTTGAGAAAAAAGATAAAAATTACAAGAAAAAAATGAGGCCATTTTACATATTGTGGAAAAAGACCATTTTTGGGAGAAAAAAAAAAGGTGCAGTATTGTGGAAAAAAACTATCGTAGAAGAATTTTCTGAGAAAAAAAAAAACATTATTTCACAGAAGAAAAAATATGTAATTTTACAATATTAAATGTCCAGGGTGTACCCCGCCTTCCGCCCGATTGTAGCTGAGATAGGCGCCAGCGCCCCCCGCGATCCCAAAAATGGAATAAGCGGTAGAAAATGGATGGATGGATAAAGTCAAATATATTAGGAAAACAACTCTCTTCCCCCAAATAAACCCCAAGAAAAGTTGTCATACAACAACTTTTATCATTTTCTGAGGGATTTTTTCTTTTAGTTTTACATGACAAAAAATATATAAATATAAATATATTTTTTGTATATATATATAAATTAAAAAAAAAAGGTTCTGATTGTACAATAATTATGTTGGGATATTTTGAGGAAAAAAATTAAAGTTGAAAGAAAAAATTATGCCATTTTACATATTGTGGAAAAAGACCATTTTTTGGGAGAAAAAAAAAGGTGCAGTATTGTGAAAAAAAAAACTTGTACAAGAATTTTCTGAGAGAAAAAAAACATTATTTCCCAAAAGAAAAATATGTAATTTTACAATATTAAAGTCAAATATATTAGGAAAACAACTCTCTTCCCCCAAATAAATCCCCGAAATAAACCCCGAGAAAAGTTGTCATACAATAACTTTTATCATTTTATGAAGGATTTTTTCTTTTAGTTTTACTTGACAAAAAATATATATATATATTTTTGTATCCATACAATAATTGTACAATAATTATGTTGGGATATTTTGAGGAAAAAAATAAAAGTTGAAAGAAAAAATTATGCCATTTTACATATTGTGGAAAAAGACCATTTTTTTAAAGAAAAAAAAAGGTGCAGTATTTTTTCCACAATATGCAAAATGACATAATTTTTTCTTTCAACTTTTATTTTTTTCCTTAAAATATCGCAACATAATTATCGTACAAAAACTGTGTCGTACAAGAATTTTCTGCGAAAAAAAATATTTCACAAAAGAAAAAATATGTAATTTTACAATATTAAAGTCAAATATATTAGGAAAACAACTCTCTTCCCCCCAAAATAAATCTCCAAAATAAACCCCGACAAAAGTTGTCATACAATAACTTTGCTATATAAGTAAACATTGATTGATTGATCATTTTCTGAAAGATTTTTACTTTTAATTTTAACATGACAAAAAATATATATAAAAAAATTTTTATCTAAAAAAAAAATTAAAAAAAAAAGTTCTCATTTTACAATAATTATGTTGCGATATTTTGAGGAAAAAATAAAAGTTGAAAGAAAAAATTATACCATTTTACATATTGTGGAAAAAGACCATTTTTTGGGGGGGGAAAAAAAAAGGTGCAGTATTGTGGAAAAAAACTGTCATACAAGAATTTTCTGAGAGAAAAAAATTTCACAAAAGAAAAAATATGTAATTTTACAACATTCAAATCAAATATATTAGGAAAAAAACTCTCTTCCCCCAAAAAAATCCCCAAAATAAACCCCGAGAAAAGTTGTCATACAATATTTTTTATAATTTTCTGAAAGATAATGTCTTAATTTTACATGACAAAAAATATTTAAATAGGGTTTTTTTTTAATAAAAAAAAAAAAGGTTCTCATTGTGCAATAATTACGTAAAAATATTTTGAGGGAAAAAAATAAAATTTGCAAAAAAAAATGAGGCCATTTTACATATTTTGGAAAGACCTTGTTTTTTTTAAAAAGAAAAAAAAGTTGCAATATTGTGAGAAAAAACTTTTTGAGAAAAAAAAATGATTTCACCAAAGACAAATGTTTAATGTTACAATATTAAAGTCAAATATACTTGGAAAAGTGTCTTTTTTTTTTTAGAAAAAAGGTTCTTATTTTACAATAATTATGTTGGAATATTTTGAGAAAAAGGATAAAAATTACAAGAAAAAAATGATGCCATTTTGCATATTGTGGAAAAAGACCATTTAAAAAAAAAAAAAAAAAGGTGCAGTATTTTGAAGAAAAAAAACTGTCGTACAAGAATTTTCTGAGAAAAAAAAACATTATTTCACAAAAGAAGACATATGTGATTTTACAATATTAAAGTCAAATATATTAGGAAAACAACTCTCTTCCCCCAAATAAATCCCCGAAATAAACCCCGAGAAAAGTTGTCATACAATAACTTTTATCATTTTCTGAATGATTTTTTTCTTTTAAAATATATATATATATTTTTGTATCCATACAATAATTGTACAATAATTATGTTGGGATATTTGGAGGAAAAAAATTAAAGTTGAAAGAAAAAATTATGCCATTTTACGTATTGTGGAAAAAGACCATTTTTTTTTAAAAAACAAAACAAACAAACGGTGCAGTATTGTGAAAAAAAACTGTCGTACAAGAATTTTCTGAGAAAAAAAAAATTCACAAAAGAAAGAATATGTAATTTTACAATATTAAAGTCAAATATATTAGGAAAACAACTCTCTTCCCCCAAATAAACCCCGAGAAAAGTTGTCATACAATAACTTTCATCATTTTATGAAGGTTTTTTTTCTTTTAGTTTTACATGACAAAAAATATATATATATTTTTTTGTATCTATACAATAATTGTACAATAATTATGTTGCGATATTTTGAGGAAAAAAATAAAAGTTGAAAGAAAAAATTATGCCATTTTACATATTGTGGAAAAAGACCATTTTTTTAAAGAAAAAAAAAGGTGCAGTATTTTTTCTTTCAACTTTTATTTTTTTCCTTAAAATATCGCAACATAATTATCGTACAAAAACTGTGTCGTACAAGAATTTTCTGCGAAAAAAAATATTATTTCACAAAAGAAAAAATATGTAATTTTACAATATTAAAGTCAAATATATTAGGAAAACAACTCTCTTCCCCCCAAAATAAATCTCCAAAATAAACCCCGAGAAAAGTTGCCATACAATAACTTTGCTATATAAGTAAACATTGATTGATTGATCATTTTCTGAAAGATTTTTACTTTTAATTTTAACATGACAAAAAATATATAAAAAAAAATTTTTATCTAAAAAAAAAATAAAAAAAAAAGTTCTCATTTTACAATAATTATGTTGCGATATTTTGAGGAAAAAATAAAAGTTGAAAGAAAAAATTATACCATTTTGCATATTGTGGAAAAAGACCATTTTTTGGGGGGGGGAAAAAAAAGGTGCAGTATTGTGGAAAAAAACTGTCATACAAGAATTTTCTGAGAGAAAAAAATTTCACAAAAGAAAAAATATGTAATTTTACAACATTCAAATCAAATATATTAGGAAAACAACTCTCTTCCCCCCAAAAAATCCCCAAAATAAACCCCGAGAAAAGTTGTCATACAATATTTTTTATAATTTTCTGAAAGATAATGTCTTAATTTTACATGACAAAAAATATTTAAATAGGGTTTTTTTTTAATAAAAAAAAAAAAGGTTCTCATTGTGCAATAATTACGTAAAAATATTTTGAGGGAAAAAAATCAAATTTGCAAGAAAAAATGAGGCCATTTTACATATTTTGGAAAGACCTTGTTTTTTTTAAAAGAAAAAAAAGTGTCAATATTGTGAGAAAAAACTTTTTGAGAAAAAACAATTATTTCACCAAAGACAAATGTTTAATGTTACAATATTAAAGTCAAATATATTTGGAAAAGTGTCTTTTTTTTTAGAAAAAAGGTTATTTTACAATAATTATGTTGGAATATTTTGAGAAAAAAGATAAAAATTACAAGAAAAAAATGATGCCATTTTGCATATTGTGGAAAAAGACCATTTTTTGGGAGAAAAAAAAAAGGTGCAGTAATGTGAAAAAAAACTATCGTAGAATAATTTTCTGAGAAAAAAAAAACATTATTTCACAAAAGAAAAAATATGTAATTTTACAATATTAAATGTCCAGGGTGTACCCCGCCTTCCGCCCGATTGTAGCTGAGATAGGCGCCAGTGCCCCCCGCGATCCCAAAAATGGAATAAGCGGTAGAAAATGGATGGATGGATAAAGTCAAATATATAAGGAAAACAACTTTCTTCCCCCAAATAAATCCCCCAAATAAACCCCGAGAAAAGTTGTCATACAATAACTTTTATCATTTTATGAAGGATTTTTTCTTTTAATTTTAACATGAAAAAAATAAATTTTTTTAAAAAGTTCTCATTGTACAATAATTATGTTGCGATATTTTGAGGAAAAAAATAAAAGTTGAAAGAAAAAATTATGCCATTTTATGTATCGTGGAAAGACAATTTTTTTGAAAAAAAAAAAAAAAAAAGTTGCAGTATTGTGAAAAAAAACTGTCGTACAAGAATTTTCTGAGAAAAAAAAATTTCACAAAAGAAAAAATATGTAATTTTACAATATTAAAGTCAAATATATTAGGAAAACAACTCTCTTCCCCCAAATAAATCCCCCAAATAAACCCCGAGAAAAGTTGTCATACAATAACTTTTATCATTTTATGAAGGTTTTTTTTCTTTTAGTTTTACATGACAAAAAATATATATATATATTTTTGTATCCATACAATAATTGTACAATAATTATGTTGCGATATTTTGAGGAAAAAAATAAAAGTTGAAAGAAAAAATTATGCCATTTTGCATATTGTGGAAAAAGACCATTTTTGGGAGAAAAAAAAAAGGTGCAGTATTGTGGAAAAAAACTATCGTAGAAGAATTTTCTGAGAAAAAAAAACATTATTTCACAAAAGAAAAAATACGTAATTTTACAATATTAAATGTCCAGGGTGTACCCCGCCTTCCGCCCGATTGTAGCTGAGATAGGCGCCAGCGCCCCCCGCGATCCCAAAAAGGGAATAAGCGGCAGAAAATGGATGGATGGATAAAGTCAAATATATAAGGAAAACAACTCTCTTCCCCCAAATTAAACCCCGAGAAAAGTTGTCATACAACAACTTTTATCATTTTCTGAGGGATTTTTTCTTTTAGTTTTAACAGGACAAAAAATATATAAATGTAAATATATTTTTTGTATATATATATAAATTTAAAAAAAGGTTCTGATTGTACAATAATTATGTTGGGATATTTTGAGGAAAAAATAAAAGTTGAAAGAAAAAATTATGCAATTTTACATATTGTGGAAAAAGACTATTTTGGGGGGGGGGGGGAAAAGGTGCAGTATTGTGAAAAAAACTGTCGTACAAGAATTTTCTGAGAAAAAAACACATTTCACAAAAGAAAAAATATGTAATTTTACAATATTAAAGTCAAATATATTAGGAAAACAACTCTCTTCCCCCAAATAAATCCCCGAAATAAACCCCGAGAAAAGTTGTCATACAATAACTTTTATCATTTTCTGAAGGATTTTTTAGTTTTAGTTTTACATGACAAAAAATATATATATTTTTTTGTATCCATACAATAATTGTACAATAATTATGTTGCGATATTTTGAGGAAAAAAATAAAAGTTGAAAGAAAAAATTATGCCATTTTACATATTGTGGAAGAAGACCATTTTTAAAGGAAAAAAAAGGTGCAGTATTTTTTCCACAAAACTGCACCTTTTTTTATTTAAAAAAAAAAAAGGTCTTTTTTCCACAATATGCAAAATGGCATAATTTTTTCTTTCAACTTTTATTTTTTTCCTCAAAATATCGCAACATAATTATCGTACAAAAACTGTCGTACAAGAATTTTCTGAGAAAAAAAAAACATTATTTCACAAAAGAAAAAAAATATGTAATTTTACAATATTAAAGTCAAATATATTAGGAAAACAACTCTCTTCCCCCAAATAAACCCCGACAAAAGTTGTCATACAATAACTTTTATCATTTTATGAAGGATTTTTTTCTTTTAAAATATATATATATATATATTTTTGTATCCATACAATAATTGTACAATAATTATGTTGCGATATTTTGAGGAAAAAAATAAAAGTTGAAAGAAAAAATTATGCCATTTTACATATTGTGGAAGAAGACCATTTTTTTGGGGGGGGGAAAAAAAGGTTCAGTATTGTGAAAAAAACTGTCGTACAAGAATTTTCTGAGAAAAAAACACATTTCACAAAAGAAAAAATATGTAATTTTACAATATTAAAGTCAAATATATTAGGAAAACAACTCTCTTCCCCCAAATAAATCCCCGAAATAAACCCCGAGAAAAGTTGTCATACAATAACTTTTATCATTTTATGAAGGATTTTTTCTTTTAATTTTAACATGAAAAAAATGAAAAAAAAAAACTTTTATCTAAAAAAATTAAAAAATTTTAAAAAAGTTCTCATTGTACAATAATTATGTTGCGATATTTTGAGGGAAAAAATAAAAGTTGAAAGAAAAAATTATACCATTTTACATATTGTGGAAAGACAATATTTTGGAGAAAAAAAAAAGGTGCAGTATTGTGAAAAAAAAAAACTGTCGTGCAAGAATTTTCTGAGAAAAATTTCACAAAAGAAAGAATATGTAATTTTACAATATAAAAGTCAAATATATTAGGAAAACAACTCTCTTCCCCCAAATAAACCCCGAGAAAAGTTGTCATACAATATCTTTTATCATTTTATGAAGGATTTTTTTCTTTTAGTTTTACATGACAAAAAATATATATATATATTTTTGTATCTATACAATAATTGTACAATAATTATGTTGGGATATTTTGAGGGAAAAAATAAAAGTTGAAAGAAAAAATTATACCATTTTACATATTGTGGCAAGACAATATTTTGGAGAAAAAAAAAGGTGCAGTATTGTGAAAAAAAAAAACTGTCGTGCAAGAATTTTCTGAGAAAAATTTCACAAAAGAAAGAATATGTAATTTTACAATATAAAAGTCAAATATATTAGGAAAACAACTCTCTTCCCCCCAAATAAACCCCGAGAAAAGTTGTCATACAATATCTTTTATCATTTTATGAAGGATTTTTTTCTTTTAGTTTTACATGACAAAAAATATATATATATATTTTTGTATCTATACAATAATTGTACAATAATTATGTTGCGATATTTTGAGGAAAAAAATAAAAGTTGAAAGAAAAAATTATGCCATTTTGCATATTGTGGAAAAAGACCATTTTTTTGAAAAAAAAAAAAAAAGGTGCAGTATTGTGAAAAAAAAACTGTCGAACAAGAATTTTCTGAGAAAAAAAACTATTTCACAAAAGAAAAAAAATGTAATTTTACAATATTAAAATCAAATATATTAGGAAAACAACTCTCTTCCCCCAAATAAATCCCCGAAATAAACCCCGAGAAAAGTTGTCATACAATAACTTTGCTATATAAGTAAACATTATCATTTTCTGAGGGATTTTTTCTTTTAGTTTTAACATGACAAAAAATATATAAGTATAAATATATTTTTTGTATATATATATAAATAAATTAAAAAAAGGTTCTGATTGTACAATAATTATGTTGCGATATTTTGAGGAAAAAAATTAAAGTTGAAAGAAAAAATTATGCCATTTTACATATTGTGGAAAAAGACCATTTTTGGGGGGGGGGGGGGGGGCAAAAAAAAAAGGTGCAGTATTGTGAGAAAAAAAAAACTGTCGTACAAGAATTTTCTGAGAAAAAAACACATTTCACAAAAGAAAAAATATGTAATTTTACAATATTAAAGTCAAATATATTAAGAAAACAACTCTCTTCCCCCAAATAAACCCCGAAATAAACCCCGAGAAAAGTTGTCATACAATAACTTTTATCATTTTATGAAGGATTTTTTCTTTTAATTTTACATGACAAAAAATATTTAAATAGGGTTTTTTTTTATTAAAAAAAAAAAGGTTCTCATTGTACAATAATTCCATAAAAATATTTTGAGGGAAAAAAATTAAATTTGCAAGAAAAAATCAGGCCATTTTACATATTTTGGAAAGACCTTGTTTTTTTAAAAGAAAAAAAAGTTGCAATATTGTGAGAAAAAACTTTTTGAGAAAAAAAAATTATTTCACCAAAGACAAATGTTTAATGTTACAATATTAAAGTCAAATATACTTGGGAAAGTGTCTTTTTTTTTAGAAAAAAGTTTATTATTTTACAATAATTATGTTGGAATATTTTGACAAAAAAGATAAAAAATTACAAGAAAAAAATGATGCCATTTTACATATTGTGGAAAAAGACCATTTTTTGGGGAGGTGCAATTTTGTGGAAAAAACTGTCGGATAAGAATTTTCTGAGAAAAAAAAACATTATTTCACAAAAGAAAAAAAAATGTAATTTTACAATATTAAAGTCAAATATATTAGGAAAACAACTCTCTTCCCCCAAATAAATCCCTGAAATAAACCCCGAGAAAAGTTGTCATACAATAACTTTTATCATTTTCTGAAGGATTTTTTTCTTTTAAAATATATATATATATATATTTTTGTATCCATACAATAATTGTACAATAATTATGTTGCGATATTTTGAGGAAAAAAATAAAAGTTGAAAGAAAAAATTATGCCATTTTACATATTGTGGAAGAAGACCATTTTTTGGGGGGGGAAAAAAAAGGTTCAGTATTGTGAAAAAAACTGTCGTACAAGAATTTTCTGAGAAAAAAACACATTTCACAAAAGAAAAAATATGTAATTTTACAATATTAAAGTCAAATATATTAGGAAAACAACTCTCTTCCCCCAAATAAATCTCCAAAATAAACCCCGACAAAAGTTGTCATACAATAACTTTTATCATTTTATGAAGGATTTTTTTCTTTTAATTTTAACATGACAGGTTGATTGGCAACACTAAATGGTCCCTAGTGTGTGAATGTGAGTGTGAATGTTGTCTGTCTGTCTTAGCCCTGTGATGAGGTTGCGACTTGTCCAGGGTGTACCCCGCCTTCCGCCTGATTGTAGCTGAGATAGGCGCCAACGCCCCCCGCTACCCCAAAAGGGAACAGGCATTAGGAAATGGATGTAATGTTGAAAAATCTGTAATGTTGTGAGAAAAGTTATCATACAACAATTTTTATAATTTTCTGAGTTTTTTTTTTTTTTACAGGACAAAAACTATTAAAATTGTAATTTTTATCTACAAAAAAGGTTCTCATTGTACAATAATTATGTCGGAATGTTTTGAGAGAAAAATTATGTTGGAATATTTTGAGAGAAAAATAAAAGTTCTGTCAAAAAATATGGCATTTTACATGATGAAAGTCATATTGTGAAAAAAAAAAATTTTTGAAAGAAAAAAATTGCAATATTGTGAGAAGAAAACTGTCATACACAATTTTTTTTATCATTTTCGTATTTATTTTACAAGACAAAAAATATGAAAAAATTCATTTTTATCTAGAAAAAAGGTTCTCCTTGTACAAAAATTATGTTGGAATATTTTGAGGGAAAAAATAAGTTAGCAGAAAAAAATATGCCATTTTACATGATTAAAGTCAAATATATTGTGGAAAAATATATTTTTGGGGGGGGGGGTAAAGTTGCAGTATTGTGAAAAAACTGTCTTACAAGAATTTGTTGTAATTTTCTGAGGGAAAAAAAACATTATTTCACAAAAGAAAAAATATGTAATTTTACAATATTAAAGTCAAATATATTAGGAAAACAAAAAAAGGTTCTCACTGTACTATAATTATGTCAGCATATTTTGCGAAAAAAGATCAGTTCCAAGAAAAGTTTTACATGATTAAAGTCAAATGTAATGTGGAAAAATTACAATTTAAATAAGCTGTCGTACAATAATATTTATTTAATTTTCTGAGAAAATTTTTTATTTCACAAAAGAAAGTGTATGTTGTGAGAAAAGTTGTCATACAATAATTTTATGAGGGAAAAAATGTTATTTCACAACACAAAAAATATTAAAATTCTAATTTTTGTCTAGAAAAAAGTCATTGTACAATAATTGTCAGAATATTTTGAAAGAAAAAATTAAGTTCAGAGGGAAAAAATATGCCATTTTACATCATGAAAGTCAAATATATTAGGAAAATGTCATTTTTTATATAGGAAAAGTTCTCATTGTACAATAATTGTCAGAATATTTGAGAACATTATTTTTCAGGACAAAAATTGTGTAATTTAACAATATTAAAGTCAAATATATTGGGAAAATGTCATTTATCTAGAAAAAAGGTTCTTATTCTACAATAATTATGTCGAAATATTTTGAGTAAAAAGATACAAATTACAAGGAAAAAATGATGCCATTTTACATGATTAAAGTCAAATATATTGTGGAAAAAGTCCAAAACAATAAAGTGAACTCCAAAAATGGTATAAAAAAAACAACAACAAAATAAAACAGTTTTTTCTTTTCAAGGACCTAACAAAACATGCATCAGTCTCCAAAACAATATAGTTGAGGGTGGAATGTGTGCCTAATTAAAATATGTATACGTTTAATGAAGTCTTCAATGATTGTTTTTGTCATCCTAAACAGAAACCCACATCCTGGCTGCCAAAACGAAGAAAAAGTGAACGCCAAAAATGGTAAAAAAAGTGATTTTTCTTTTCAAGGACCTATCAAAACATGCATCAGTCTTCAAAACAATATAGTTGAGGGTGGAATGTGTGCCAAATTAAAAGATGTATACTTTTAAACAGAAACCCACATCCTGGCTGCCAAAAATGAAGAAAAAGTGAACGCCAAAAATGGTAAAAAAAAAACAAACGGATTTTTCTTTTCAAGGACCAATCAAAACATGCATCAGTCTCCAAAACAATATAGTTGAGGGTGGAATGTGTGCCAAATTAAAAGATGTATACTTTTAAACAGAAACTCTCATCCTGGCTGCCAAAACGAAGAAAAAGTGAACGCCAAAAATGGTAAAATGATTTTTCTTTTCAAGGACCTATCAAAACATGCATCAGTCTCCAAAACAATATAGTTGAGGGTGGAATGTGTGCCAAATTAAAAGATGTATACGTTTAATGAAGTCTTCAATGATTGTTTTTGTCATCCTAAACAGAAACCCACATCCTGGCTGCCAAAACGAAGAAAAAGTGAACGCCAAAAATGGTAAAAAAATGATTTTTCTTTTCAAGTACCCATCAAGACATGCATCAGTCATCAAAACAATATAGTTGAGGGTGGAATGTGTGCCAAATTAAAAGATGTATACGTTTAATGAAGTCTTCAATGATTGTTTTTGTCATCCTATACAGAAACCCACATCCTGGCTGCCAAAATGAAGAAAAAGTGAATGCCAAAAATGGTAAAAAAAAACTTCTTTTTTCAAGGACCTATCAAAACATGCATCAGTCTCCAAAACAATATAGTTGAGGGTGGAATGTGTGCCAAATAAAAGATGTATACTTTTAATGAGGTCTTCAATGATTGTTTTTGTCATCCTATACAGAAACCCACATCCTGGCTGCCAAAACGAAGAAAAAGTGAATGCCAAAAATGGTAAAAAAAAACATCTTCTTTTTTCAAGGACCTATCAAAACTTGCATCAGTCTCCAAAACAATATAGTTGAGGGTGGAATGTGTGCCAAATTAAAAGATGTATACGTTTAATGAAATTTTCAATGATTGTTTTTGTCATCCTCAACAGAAACCCACATCCTGGCTGCCAAAACGAAGAAAAAGTGAACGCCAAAAATGGTAAAAAAAAACTTTTTTTTTTCAAGGACCTATCAAAACATGCATCAATCTCCAAAACAATATAGTTGAGGGTGGAATGTGTGCCAAATTAAAAGAAGTATACGTTTAAACAGAAACCCACATCCTGGCTGCCAAAACGAAGAAAAAGTGAACGCCAAAAATGGTAAAAAAAATTATTTTTCTTTTCAAGTACCCATCAAGACATGCATCAGTCTCCAAAACAATATAGTTGAGGGTGGAATGTGTGGCAAATTAAAAGATGTATACGTTTAAACAGAAACCCACATCCTGGCTGCCAAAACGAAGAAAAAGTGAACGCCAAAAATGGTAAAAAATCGGATTTTTCTTTTCAAGGACCAATCAAAACATGCATCAGTCTCCAAAACAATATAGTTGAGGGTGGAATGTGTGCCAAATTAAAAGATGTATACTTTTAAATAGAAACCCACACCCTGGCTGCCAAAACGAAGAAAAAGTGAACGCCAAAAATGGTTAAAAAAACGGATTTTTCTTTTCAAGGACCTATCAAAACATGCATCAGTCTCCAAAACAATATAGTTGAGGGTGGAATGTGTGCCAAATTAAAAGATGTATACTTTTAAATAGAAACCCACATCCTGGCTGCCAAAACAAAGAATACGTGAACCCCAAAAATGGTTAAAAAAAAGGGACTGAAAGCAAATCTTTATTCAGAAGTCAAACTACAATAAAAATACTGTAAATTAATTAAAAAAAAGAGCGCCCCCTTCAGTTTGCCGCCTGCTGGGCCTGCCGGCGGAGCAGCACGTAGATCTTCTCCTTGATCCAGTCCTTGTTGTAGGGTTGGTACGTCTGCGTGTCGGTGCGATACCTGCGGGAGGAGGGGGGATGTTATCATCTTGGGCGAGGGGTTGCTGTGGCGACGTGGCTGTGGGCGGGGCTTACACCAGGCAGCTGAGGTCGGACAGGTCGTCGACGAAGTCGAAGAGCTGGCTGATGTCGTACGTTATGGACGGGCTGTTGGGGTTCATCCTCTTCAAATGCTCCTCGTACATCTTGCACACACCTGAGTGCCAAAACCGTCAGATTTGCCTCGTCACTCCAGCAGCACTGAGATCAAACCCGCCCAAACTACCTCTAGGCAACGTCGCCGACACCGACTCCAAAAAAAACTGCTCCAAAGTACGTAAAATAAGGCTCCGCTTTTACAAAAATGTGCTAGCTTGATGCTAATGCACATTGGCTTTGCGATTGGTTAGCATTAGCAATTTTACACGGCAACTTCAACGCCTCAAAATTTGTTGACGAAAACTACAACTGGTACTCCCTGATTGTGCGCTGCCGAACATGCTCCTCTGCTTGTTAAAGCAGCAATGTCATGACGACGGAGGGTTGGGGGGCCGCTACTTTTTTAGAGGCGGTATAGTACGGAATATGATTCATTTGTAGCACGATATCAATACCGTACAACCCTAATATAGCGTATGATAGTTTGTAAAAAAAAAATTGTCATACAATCATTTTTTTTAATATTTTTTTGTGGGGAAAAATTGTTATTTTACAGGACAAAAAATATTAAATGTGTTATTTTTATCTATAAAAAAGGGTTGTCATTGTACAATAATTATGTTAGAATATTTTGAGGGAAAAAAAAGTTCCAAGCAAAAAAAATATGCCATTTTACATGATGAAAGTCAATTATATTGTGGAAAAATACATTTTTTGGTTAAAAAAAAAAGTTGCAATATTGTGAGAAAAACGCTTTTGTACAAAAATTATTAGTAATTTTCTGAGAACATTTAATTTCATAGGAAAAATTTTGTAATTTTACATTAAAGTCAAATATTAGAAAAAATGTCATTTATCTAGAAAAAAGTTCTTATTCTACAATAATTATGTCAGAACATTTTGAGTAAAAAGAAAAAAATGATGCCATTTTACATGATTAAAGTCAGATATATTGTGGAAAAAGTCCTACATTATTTTTTTTTAAAGTTCAATGTTGTGAGAAAAGTTGTCGGACAAGCAATTTTTATTATTTTCTGAGGGAAAACAATCTTATTTTCTAGGACAAAAATTATTTAATTTCACAACATTAAAGTCAAATATATTTAAAAAATGTCATCGATCTAGAAAAAAGGTTGTTATTCTACAATAATTATGTCAGAATATTTTGAGTAAAAAGATAAAAATTACAAGAAAAAATGATGCCATTTTACATGATTAAAGTCAAATATATTGTGGAAAAAGTTATAGTTTTTCTGAGAAAAAGTTGTTGGACAAGCAAAAGTTAGAATTTTCTGAGGGAAAACATTCTTATTTTTCAGGATAAAAATTATGTAATTTTACAATATTAAAGTCAAATATATTAGATAAAATGTCATTCATCTAGAAAAATATTTCTTATCGTACAATAATTATGTCAGAATATTTTGAGTAAAAAGATAAAAATTACAAGAAAAAATGATGCAATTTTACATGATTAAAGTCAAATATATTGTGGAAAAAGTCCTACATTATTTTTTTTTTTTTAAGTTCAATGTTGTGAGAAAAGTTGTTGGACAAAAATGATGTAATTTTACAATATTAAAGTCAAATATATTAGAAAAATGTCATTTATCTAGAAAAAAGGTTCTTATTGTACAATAATTGTCAGAATATTTTGAGTAAAAAAGATAAAAATTACAAGAAAAAATGACGCCATTTTACATGATTAAAGTCAAATATTGATGAAAAAGTTATAGTTTTTCTGAGAAAAAGTTGTGAGAAAAGTTGTTGGACAAGCAAAAGTTAGAATTTTCTGAGGAAAAACATTCTTATTTTTCAGGATAAAAATTATGTAACTTTACAATATTAAAGTCAAATATATTTGAAAAAATGTCATTTATCTAGAAAAAGGGTTCTCATTGTACAATAATTATGTTGGAATATTTTGAGAGAAAAAGTAAGTTCCAAGAAAAAAATATGCCAATTTACATGATTAAAGTCAAATATATTTTGTATAAAAAAGTTGCAATATGGTGAGACATACGCTGTTGTACAATCATTCTTTTGTAATTAACTGAGAACATTTCCTTTAATGAGAAAAATTATGTAATTTTACAATATTAAAGTCAAATATATTAGGAAAAATGTCTTGTCTAGAAAAAAAGGTTATTATTCTACAATAATTATGTATTTTACATGATTAAAGTCAAATGCATTGTGGAAAAATACATTTTTTTGGACAAAAAAGTTGCAATATTGTGAGAAAAAAACTTCAGAAATTTTCTGAGAATAACATTTTATTTCACAAGAAAAAATCATGTAATTTTACTAGATTAAACGGCAAATATATATATATATATTTTTTATTAATCAGAAAAAAATATCGTGAGAAGTTCTCATTGCACAATAATTATGTTGGAATATTTTGGAAAAAGGCATTATTTTTGGGGGGTGGGGGGGGTGCAATAAGCCGTCTTACAATATTTATTTTTGTAATTTTCTGGGAAAAAAAAAAAAAAAAAAAAAAATTCCCAAGACACAAATATTAAAGTCAAATATTTTAGGAACACGTGTATTGTTTTTATTTAGAAAAAAAGTTAGTGTAGTATTATGACAAGTTATCATTGTACAATAATTATGTCGGAATATTTTGAGAGGAAAAAATAAAAGTTCAGAATAAAAAATAATGCTATTTTACATGATTAAAGTCAAATGTATTGTGGAAAAATAATTTTTTGGGGACAAAAAAGTTGCAATATTGTGAGAAAAAAACTATCAGTAATTTTCTGAGAACCATTTTATGTCACAAGAGAAAAATCATGTAATTTTACTATATTAAACGGCAAATATATTTAGTTTTTTTTTTTATTAATCACAAAAAACATTTTTTTAGTAATATTGTGAGAAGTTCTCATTGCACAATAATTATGTTGGAATATTTTGAAATAAAGAATTATTTTTTTTGGGGGGGGGGGGGGGCCAATAAGCTGTCTTACAATATTTATTTTTGTAATTTTCTGAAAAAAAAAGTGATATTTCCCAAGTCAAATATTTTAGGAACACGTGTATTGTGTTTATTTATAAAAAAAGTTAGTGTAGTATTATGACAAGTTCTCATTGCACAATAATCATGTTGGAATATTTTGAGAAAAAAGCTCAAATGTACAAGAAAAAAATATGCAATGTGTTGTGGAAATGTTTTTTTGTTTTTTTTTTTAATAAAAGTTGCAATATTGTGAGAAAAAGCTGCCATAGAATATTCTTTTATTTAGTGAGGAAATATTTTACAAGACAAATTGTGTAATTTTCAGTCAAATACATTAGGAAAAATGCAATTTTTTTTATATAGGACGATGTGTCATTACACAATAATTAAGTCAGAATATTTTGAGAAAATAAAACAATTACAAGAAAAAAATACACCATTTTACATGATTAGAGTCAAATACATTGTGGAAAAAGTTGCAGTATTGTGAGAAAAAGCTGTCTCATACGAATTTTTAGTAGTAAAAAATGTGAATATTGTGAGAAGAAGTTCTTATGGCACAATTATGTTGGAATATTTTGGAAAAAAGGCATGGTCATTTCAAAGAAAGTTATCCATCAATTTGTACGTACACAAATCCAATAACCAAAGGCTTAGGTATTAATATAATTCTACTTTTATATTCTTACATTCCGTGAAGACAAGTTCCACACCCCTGCTGTAATAATGTGTGACACATCAGTCTGTTGATTGACAGTCAAAGTAACATTTTTAGGGCCCGCATGGCCAAAGGAACTATTGTTTTTTGTGCGTTTTATTATTATTATTCCGCCGCCTCTTTGAACTGTAATGTCACCCCCTGACCATGCTTCAAAACTCACCAAATTTCACACACTCATCAGAACTGGCAAAAATTGCCATCTAATAAAAAAAAAAACCCCAAAAATGCGCTCTAGCGCCCCCTACGGAAAAAAAAAAACGACTGCTTGTAACTTCCGTTAGCAATGTCGTAGAGACATGAAACCAAAACCTCTATGTAGGACTGACTTACACCTAGATTTCATAATTTTACTTTATACGGCAAAAATCAAAAAAAATTTGGCAAAAACCCCTTCAAAGCAAAATTTGCCTAAAAAAAAATGCGATTTTTGCCTCTTTGCGCTGTATTTTGACCCTCTCAAAATGCTTCAAAACTCACCAAACTTGGCACACACCTCAGGACTGGCAAAAATTGCAATCTAGTAAAAAAACCAAACCCCAAAACTCAAAATTGCGCTCTAACGCAATTTTTGAATAAAACACAGAAAAAACTGCTCCTGGGAAGAAAACTCAAACAAAACTGCCCGTAACTTCCAGTAGGAATGTTGGGGGGACATGAAACAAAAACTTCTATGTAGGTCTCACTTAGACCTACATTTTAATAATTGACATCCTTCAGCAAAAACCAACAGGAAGTTGGCAATTACCCCTTCAAAACAAAAGTTTTGTAAGAACCCGTCACCTTTCTTCAAAAGTTATCTCCTCTGAGCGCCTTTGTCGTTTCGGCTTCAAACTCGCACAGGAGAGAGTTTGAACCCTTCTGATTAAAAGTACCGAACAGAGTTTTGATTACTGCTCCGGTTTTGATTTTATGACCCTTCAAAGATCAACTGCGCTAATGCTGCTGCCCTGCTGTTGTCTCAAGATGGCTACTACCACTGGACAAAAGTATTGGGACACTTAGTCCTAACACTGGGCAAAAGTATTGGGACACTTAGGACTAACCGTAGACAATGACAATGTGAAATGGAATTAAATCTTTTTTGTCCTCAAAATTCAACACACAATACCCTATAATAATATTAACTACTATCCATGCATCTTCTAACGCCTGTTATGGGTTTGGGTCTCGGGGGCTGCAACCAAAGGCGGGCCCGACCAACGCTCCTTGCAGCTTTAATTACGTATAAAATAGAATGTTACCTCTGCCATTGAACAATGAGACGTGTGTTTGTGACTAAAGAAGAGAATGACGGAGAGCTCACCTTCCAGGCACTCGTTGACGGATTCATAGTCGGCGTACGTGCGTCCCTCCGGCCTCTTGGTGGGCTGCACCAGCAGGATGGTGTGTGACTATTCAAACATGGACAAGACAGTGCTAAAAAATAACGTTCAAAATATAAAACATTCTCATGCATTGAAATCCTACCGCACCTGTTCAAGAAGTCGCATTAATGGTAAGAAGTATTTTATGGTCGTTCTCCCAGGAAGGCAGACGGACTACTCGGAACACGGCATTTAGGTAAAAACATGACTTAATTTAAACAAACAAAAAAAATCGCTCACAGCGGAGGCATAACTTGGGCTAAGGAAGAAAGCTAACGCATAAACAGACTATGAACGTAAATTAGGGATGCACCGGAATGAAAATTTGTGGCCGAAGCCGAAACCGAATAAAATTTGAGCGCTTGGCCGAAGGCCGAATACCATCCATCATCTTCATCTTCCGCTTATCCGAGGTCGGGTCGCGGGGGCAACAGCCTAAGAAGGGAAACCCAGACTTCCCTCTCCCCAGCCACTTCGTCCAGCTCTTCCCGGGGGATCCCGAGGCGTTCCCAGGCCAGCCGGGAGACATAGTCTTCCCAACGTGTCCTGGGTCTTCCCCATGGCCTCCTACCGGTTGGACGTGCCCTAAACACCTCCCTAGGGAGGCGTTCGGGTGGCATCCTGACCAGATGCCCGAACCACCTCATCTGGCTCCTCTCCATGTGGAGGAGCAGCGGCTTTACTTTGAGTTCCTCCCGGATGGCAGAGCTTCTCACCCTATCTCTAAGGGAGAGACCTGGAAACTCATTTGGGCCACTTGTACCCGTGATCTTATCCTTTCGGTCATGACCCAAAGCTCATGACCATAGGTGAGGATGGGAACGTAGATCGACCGGTAAATTGAGAGCTTTGCCTTCCGGCTCAGCTCCTTCTTCACCACAACGGATCGGTACAACGTCCGCATTACTGAAGACGCCGCACCGATCCGCCTGTCGATCTCACGATCCACTCTTCCCTCACTCGTGAACAAGACTCCTAGGTACTTGAACTCCTCAAATACCAAATACCGAATAATAAATGCGGTTTTTCACAACTTTTTTATATTGCATAAATAGCCTAGAATAAATATTTAGACATGTTTTTCAAATAAAGTAAATTTTTATTGAATATTGACATTTTTTAATACTCTAGTAGCCTTTGCTTTTCAAAAAAAAAGCACAGTTTTTCATTTATATTAGGCCTTCAAACAAAACATGCATTCCAAAAAAAAATAAAGTGCATTAAAATGGATAAACCCACAACAAATGAATTATTGTCCTTTTGGCAAAAGTCTGCTTAGCCACAGTAGATATGCTAATAATGTAAACAGAGGCCCCACTAAATCTCAATAAGTGTGTGCTTGTAACCTCATACACTTATACAGGTACACAACACATCACAGGCCAGAACAGATTTGTCAATAACAGTACTTCAGCTTCAGAATAAAAAAAGAAGGAAACTAACTATGTATAAAACAATTTAAATTTAACACTGCACGTTGGTTGATTGCGTCACCGCGTCAAAAAATTGCGTCACACGCCACTATTCGGCCTTGTTTTTAACTCATTCCACCGAAGGCCGAATGTGGCTTTTTTTGCCATATTCGGTTACCGATTAATCGGTGCATCCCTAACATAAATCAAACAAAACTTACTTGGCGTGGCATGAAGCAGGAAACTATGGCAAGGCATGAAACAAGTTAGCACAGAGCAAGAAAAGGTCACATCGACGCCAGGGCGACTGACTGGCAAAGACGAGCTTAAATGCCGCTTCTGATTAGTGCTCGGGAAGCAGGTGAGCGGGCATTTTGTCCACCTTAGGACAAAATGAGTAAACCAAGGAAACCAGACAAGGGAGTGGAAAAAAATAGGAACTTAAAGAGTCCAAAAGACAAACAAAAACATGATCAACAGACATGACATTTGATTTATTATTGATTAGCCTCAGAATAACAATGTTATTAAAAAGAATAAGAGACTTATTATACTCAAAAAATGTTGGTCTTACTTAATAATGCACGCATTTAGTTGTATTCAGTGTTAAAAAATATGATATGGCTCTCACGGAAATACATTTTGAAATAAGGTTCCCGAGCCCTGATCTAGTGGTAGGCCAAAGAATCGCTTTATTGACACCAAAACTCCCAAAGGTATGCGCCGTTTATTCTTAACTGTGCCTCTGCTGTAGCACTTTGTTCTGGTGTCTCGCTTAAAAAGACACTTTAAAAAAAAGAAATTTTTTGAGGGGGAATATTGTGAGGAAAAACCTGCCCATAAATGTTTTTATGAAAATTTATAGGATTAAAATCAAATATTTTGTAAAACAACCTCACAATCCTAAAGAAAACCCTGCAATATTCGGAGGAAAAAATGTTTTACAAAGATTGTGGAGAAATATTTTTTTAAAAACTTTTTTTTTTTAAGAAAAATGAATGCCATTTTACATGATTAAAGACCTACTGAAAGCCACTACTAGCGACCACGCAGTCTGATAGTTTATATATCAATGATGAAATATTAACATTGCAACACATGCCAATACGTCTGCTTTAGTTTAATAAAATTGCAATTTTTAAATTTCCCGCGGAGTTTCTTGTTGAAAACGTCGCGAAATGATGACGTGTGTTTGTGACGTCTAGGTTTGTAGCGGACATATTAGCCCAGCACCACTTATGGCTAAAAGTCGTCTCTTTTCATCGCATAATTACACAGTAATTTGGACTTCTGTGTTGCTGAATCTTTTGCAATTTGTTCAATTAATAATGGAGACGTCAAAGAAGAATGCTGTTGGTGGAAAGCGGTGTATTACAGCTGCCTTTAGCGACCAAAACACAGCCGATCCTTCTTTGTTTGTTGTGAAGCTTTAATATGGAACAGAGCGGTCAAGCCAACATGTTTCTCTACCACATGTCAACCAGCAAGTTTTTGGATGAGAAAATTGTGATATTAAGTCGGCTCTAAGTTTGCGTCCTCCTGCAGCAGCTGTGACTTTCTTGGCTCCTCCATATGGCTTCCCTCAGAGACATCGGCGGTCACCGCAGCCCTTTGACTTTCAGGTACGACTTTATAATCTCACTAAAACACTATTAACACAATAAGCAGATAAGGGATTTTCCAGAATTATCCTAGTAAATGTGTCCAATAACATCTGAATCGCTCCCGCTGCCGTCGCCTTTTCTTTTTCTCTCACTTTCCTCATCCACAAATCTTTCATCCTTGCTCAAATTAATGGGGAAATCGTCGCTTTCTCGGTCCGAATCGCTCTCGCTGCTGGTGGCCATGTTTATAAACAATGTTCAAATGTGAGGAGCTCCACAACCCGTGACTTCACAAGCACATCGTCTGCTACTTCCGGTACATGCAAGGCTTTTTTATTAGCGACCAAAAGTTGCGAACTTTATCGTCGATGTTCTCTACTAAATCCTTTCAGCAAAAATATGGCAATATCGCGAAATGATCAAGTATGACACATAGAATGGACCTGCTATCCGCGTTTAAATAAGAAAATCTCATTTCAGTAGACCTTTAAAGGGGAAAAAACAATTTGATCATAGTTAACATTACATTAACTGCTTTGTAGCTTTGATTGATTGCAACTTTTATCAGAAGATTGCACAATACAGTACATATTCGGTACATTTGACCACTAGAGGGGGTGGAGGGTTGCCCACATATGCAGTCCTCTCCAAGGTTTCTCATAGTCATCATTGTCAACGTCCCATTGGGGTGAGTTTTTCCTTGCCCTTATGTGGGCTCTACCGAGGATGTCGTTGTGGTTTGTGCAGCCCTTTGAGACACTTGGGCTATATAAATAAACATTGATTGATTAATAAATGGCAATAAGTTTTTCAACTTGTTTAGGTCGGGGTCCACGTTAATAAATTCATGATAGCTGACAATTTAACGGCGTGTTTAGCAAATGATGAATAATGAGAACGTTATGAAATAAGTAAATGAATATGTAGGTCATTATGTGGTGTTTATTCAGCTAAACACCACCTCATGTTTGTGCTAACATTAGCACGATGCTAGCAAGCTTCGCGACTCGCGTTCATTCAATTCGGTATAATGAACATAAACTAATCGGTTTAACATTTAGAGAACAGCGTTCTCTACGCGCGGCGCACCTACCATGTTTTAAAATGTAGTTTGTTGGGAGTTTTCTTCGTAACTTCAAACCGTCTGCGTCTTAAACACGACCTTCTGACACCGGAAGTACAAAGTGACGAGGTCAAAAATAATTATTCGAATTGTTTTTGGAAATTTGATTTTGCTCGATATTTACATCAAGTATTGTGTTGTTGTTGTTTTTTTGTTTTTTTACTGTTTATTAAATGATATTTAATTTGAACATTATTTCGTTGTTGTGGGTACCATTGACGTTGTCACGCCAAATTTCTTGACCCCCCCCTTTTTACATCCGGGGTCATGATTAATACAGACGTTTTGTTAACGTTATATTATAAAAATATAACCCTATATTGTAAAAATACAGACGTTTTGTTAACGCTATATTATGAAAAAAAAAAAAACAATTTACAAACACAAGCTATGGGATGACGCATTTACTTCCGGGGTTACGTTTCCTCTTATGTCATCCCATAGCTTGTGTTTGTAAATTGTTTTTTTTTTTTTATTGTTTTTTTAAATAATATAGCCTTAACAAAACGTCTGTATTAATCATGACCCCAGAAGTAAGTTTGTAGGGAGAAGAAATTTGGCGTGACAACGTCTTATAAGTAGAAGCAGCATTGGCTGCTGTGACGCGAGAAATGGGGCCGCCATCTTGAAGTGGTGATCCTAAACAGTAGAATAATTATTAGGGGCGTGGGAAAAATCGATTCCAATACGAATTGCTATTCTCACGTTGTGCGATTCAGAATCGATTCTTATTTTAAAAAAAACAAAAACGATTTTTTATTTTTCTTTATTTTTTAATAGGGACGGCGTGGCGCAGTGGGAGAGTGGCCGTGCGCAACCCGAGGGTGACTGGTTCAAATCCCACCTAGAACCAACCTCGTCACGTCCGTTGTGTCCTGAGCAAGACACTTCACCCTTGCTCCTGATGGGTGCTGGTTGGCGCCTTGCATGGCAGCTCCCTCCATCAGTGTGTGAATGGGTAAATGTGGAAGTAGTGTCAAAGCGCTTTGAGTACCTTGAAGATAGAAAAGCGCTATACAAGTACAACCCACTTATTTATGTTTTATTTTATTTTTTTTATCAATGCCGGTTGACATGTGGTAGAGAACCATGTTCGCTTGACCGCTCTGTTCCGTAGTAAAGCTTCACCTTCGGGAATGTAAACAAGGAAACACCGTCTGTGTTTGTGTTGTTAAAAGCAGCTGCAATACACCGCTTCCCACCTACAGCTTTCTTCTTTGACGTCTCCATTATTCATTGAACAAATTGCAAAAAATTCAGCAACACAGAAGGCCAGAATACTGTGGAATTTTGCGATTAAAGCAGACGATTTATAGCTGGGATTGGGCTGGAACAAAATGTCTGCTACAATCCGTGACGTCACGCGTCATCATACCCCGACGTTTTCAACAGGATACTTGGCGCGAAATTTAAAATTGCAATTTAGTAAACTAAAAAGGCCGTATTAGCATGTGTTGCAATGTTAAGATTTCATCATTGATATAAAAAATGAGTTTCAGTAGGCCTTTAAGGGAAGAATGTAATACAAAATATCTATACAACGTGTCAGCAACACATATATATATATAGATGTCTAATGTATTCATACATTATATGCATGTATGTGTAACCTTATCATAATGTTTCTTCATTTTAAAAATAGCTGACCCTTTTTTCCCCCTTTTCTGGGATTATTCACAGTCTTGATCTCGGACGTCTGGTCACTTGTTTGTTTATTTGTTTGTTTAGTCTTTATTTGAAGAGACAATGCACAGAAACATTAAGCTCAAAGACACATATGTTCTGTACCAGATTATAGCTAAATGGCTAATTTCCATCTGCAGTCCCTGGCTACCTAAATTAAAGGGATACAAAAATAATGGAAATAAAATTATGACGATAAAATCATACCATATAATTGAATTAAGAAAAGTCATAAAATGCCCTTTCATGGACACATTTTTAATATGCAATGCAACCACATCTCATTTAAATCATCACACAGACAATACAAGCTTTTGTTCACATCCGTCATCATTTGTAAAAGAACCATGATTTTAACAGACACACCTCACAATTTACAACAAAAATGCTGTCATGGATGAATATAATACACATTAAGTTGATGTGTCAAACATAGTGGCCACCTTATTGACCGTGTGAGCAGCTTTGATTGCTCCAAAGCCACTTTTTAACTTCAATTGTAAATGAAAAGTGATCTGTTAGACCAGGGGTCGGGAACCTTTTTGGCTGAGAGAGCTAAGAATCCAAATATTTGAAAATGTATTTCCGTAAGAGATAAATGATAAATGGGTTGTACTTGTATAGCGCTTTTCTACCTTCAAGGTACTCAAAGCGCTTTGACACTACTTCCACATTTACCCATTCACACACACACATTCACACACTGATGGAGGGAGCTGCCATGCAAGGCGCCAACCAGCACCCATCAGGAGCAAGGGTGAAGTGTCTTGCTCAGGACACAACGGACGTGACGAGGTTGGTACTAGGTGGGATTTGAACCAGGGACCCTCGGGTTGCGCACGGCCACTCTCCCACTGCGCCACGCCGTCCCAGAGCCATGTAATATTTTTTTCAACACTGAACACAACTAAATGCGTGCATTTTTAAGTAAGACCAACATTTCTAGAGTATAATAGGTCTCTTATTCTTTGTAATAACACTGTTATTCTGAAGCTAACTGTGGAGGGGGCGTGGCCGGCGGGCCTGCAGCAAAGCGCGGTGTTGCCAGGATCGGCCTCGAAATCAGCGACAGGTGCGTAGATGGCCCGCCTGGGCCTTGTTATCTAATCACCTGTCGCTCTGTTATAAGCAGCAGCCAGGAGGAGAGATGGGGTTGGGGCTGGAGCCAGAGCGCATGCGAGAACGAAAGAGGAAAAGACAATTGCTGGAAAGAAACTGAGGGACTTATTGAAAAATAAAACAATATTGTAACCCTGAAACAGGCTCTCATGTCGGTGCTTGGTGGTCTGAAGAACCCCCAGGAAGGCAAGCCCCACACTAACCAATAATAAATAAATAACTTCTTATCATTAACGCAACTTCTTGAACAGGTGCGGTAGAAAACGGATGGATGGATTAAAAAATGCATGAGAATGTTTTATATTTTGAACATTATTTTTAACACTGTGATTACAAGTGGAATTATTCATTACTAATCGTGTTAAGCAACGTCAGCTCAGATTTATCTGAGAGCCAGATGCAGTCATCAAAAGAGCCACATCTGGCTCTAGAGCCATAGGTTCCCTACCCCTGTGTTAGACTTTTCAAGTTTGTTGTGAGTTAGTTCCATTCCTTATTAAAGTTAAAGTTAAAGTACTAATTTTTGTCACACACATACTAGATGTGGCGAAATTGTTCTCTGCATTTGACCCATCACTCTTGATCACCCCCTGGGAGGTGAGGGGAGCTTATAGCACAGGGGTCACCAACACCAGGTCGCCCGTAAGGACCAGATGAGTCGCCCGCTGGCCTGTTCTAAAAATAGCTCAAATAGCAGCACTTACCTGTGAGCTGCCTTTTTTTTTATTTTATTTTTTTTATTTACTAGCAAGCTGGTCTCGCTTTGCTTGACATATTTAATTGTAAGAGAGACAAAACTCAAATAGAATTTGAAAATCCAAGAAAATATTTGAAAGATTTGGTCTTCACTTGTTTAAATAAATTAATTTATCTTTTTACTTGCTTCTTATAACTTTCAGAAAGATAATTTTAGAGAAAAAATACAACCTTAAAAATAATTTTAGGATTTTTAAACACATATACCTTTTTACCTTTTAAATTCCTTTCTCTTCTTTCCTGACAATTTAAATCAATGTTTGAGTAATTATTTTTATTGTAAAGAATAACAAATACATTTTAATTTAATTCTTCATTTTACCTTCTGTTTTTTTGACGGAGAATATTTGTGACATATTTCTTCAAACTTGTTATGATTAAAATTCTGTAGAATCAAATTTAAATCTTATTTCAAAGTCTTTTGAATTTCTTTAAAAATTTTTGTTCTGGAAAATCTAGAAGAAATAATGATTTGTCGTTTGTTAGAAATATAGCCTGGTCCAATTTGTTATATATTCTAACAAAGTGCAGATTGGATTTTAACCTATTTAAAAAATGTCATCAAAATTCTAAAATTAATCTTAATCAGGAAAAATTCCTAATGATGTTCCAAAAATTATTTTTTTAATTTTTTCAAAAAAATTCAAATGAGCTAGTTTTTCTCTTCAATTTTCTCGGTTGAATTTTGAATTTTAAAGAGTCGAAATAGAAGATGAACTATGTTTCAAAAGTTAATTTTTACTTTTTGTGTGTTCAATTAAGTGTTTTTTTTTCAACATTTATTCTCTACAAAAAAACCTTCCGTAAAAGGAAAAAAAATGTACGACGGAATGACAGACAGAAATACCCATTTATATTTATATATATATATATCAAAGGTAAATTCAGAAAATTGGCTATTTCTGGCAATTTATTTAAGTATGTATCAAACTGGTAGCCCTTTGCATTAATCAGTACCCAAGAAGTAGCTCTTGGTTTCAAAAAGGCTAGTGACCCCTGCCTTATAGCATATAAAAATATTCTATTACTGTTAAGCAAACTATGAATAATAAAACATGTGTCCTTTTATTAAAGCTACACGTATGACAAGAAAACGCGTGAAAATCAGTGGTATTCGGTGAGGTAAGATGAATTAATTGCGCTGAGAGTTCATTTTTCCTGCCCAATGAATAGCACTGAGTGGAGTGGATCACCACTCCAAGATGGCGGCCCCGCGTCTCGTCACTGGGTGGAATGGATCACCACTCCAAGATGGCGGCACCGCGTCTCGTCAGCGCCAGTGAGATGTTTCTAGCGCGTACAGTATCAGCACACATTATGTTTTTTTTTGTTTTTTTTAACCTCTTTTTTGAAGATAATAAAACAATATAGGACAACTTAAACATTTCAGGTAATATATAAAAAAAAATAAATTAAGCAATAAAGTTTGTTAAAAAAAAATAAATAAAAAAGCTTAACCGGAAGCGGGTTGAGAAGACAGGAAGAACAAAGAAGGAAAGTACCCCCGGTTCAAAACACACCACCCTTCTTATTTCTCACTGTTCGTTTTCGGTAAGTTCATTTAATACAAACCTTTTTTTTTTACATTCAATAATATTATTTCATTATTATTTTAAGGCTGCTCGTCGTGCTGCTATGTCATTGTTAGCTAACTAGCTTGCTTAGTAACAGGCGCGATGTTCTTATTCTTAGTCGATACAAGCTCGACAATATCTGCAGGAAATAGGATTAAAACCCAATAAATATTCACGTTTCAAACATGTCGAAATGTGTCGAGTTCTGTGACTAAAGTGCCGGCCAAATATCCATTAACTGTAATAGTGGGGCGGTATGGTTCGGTTTGGTAGAGCGGCCGTGCCAGCAACTTGAGGGTTCCGGGTTCGAACCCCACTTCCGCCATTCTAGTCAATGCCGTTGTGTCCTTGGGCAAGACGCTTTATCCCCCCTGCTTTAAAAGCCTACTGAAATTAGATTTTCTTATTCAAACGGGGATAGCAGGTCCATTCTATGTGTCATACTTGATTATTTCGCGATATTGTCATATTTTTGCTGAAAGGATTTAGTAGAGAACATCGACGATAAAGTTCGCAACTTTTGGTCGCTAATAAAAAAGCCTTGCCTGTACCGGAAGTAGCAGACGATGTGCGCGTGACGTCACGGGTTGTGGAGCTCCTCACATCTGAACATTGTCTACAATCATGGCCACCAGCAGCGAGGGCGATTCGGACCGAGAAAGCGACAATTTCCCCATTAATTTGAGCGAGGGTGAAAGATTCGTGGATGAGGGAAGTGAGAGTGAAGGACTACAAGAAAAAAATAGACGAGGGCAGTGGGAGCGATTCAGATGTTATTAGACACATTTACTAGGATAATTCTGGAAATCCCTTATCTGCTTATTGTGTTACTAGTGATTAAGTGAGACGGCGTGGCGCAGTGGTAGAGTGGCCGTGCGCAACCCGAGGGTCCCTGGTTCAAATCTCACGTAGTACCAACCTCGTCACGTCCGTTGTGTCCTGAGCAAGACACTTCACCCTTGCTCCTGATGGGTGCTGGTTAGCGCCTTGCATGGCAGCTCCCTCCATCAGTGTGTGTGAATGGGTAAATGTGGAAGTAGTGTCAAAGCGCTTTGAGTACCTTGAAGGTAGAAAAGCGCTATAGGAGGTAAGACAGTCCGAAGCTGCAGGAGGACGCAAGCTCCGCTCATGTCTACGGTAAGAACCGACTTATTACCACAATTTTCTCACCTAAACCAGCCGATTGACATGTGGTCGGGAACCATGTTGGCTTGACCGCTTTGTTCCATAGTAAAGCTTCACCTTCGGGAATGTAAACAATCAATCAATCAATCAATGTTTATTTATATAGCCTTAAATCACAAATGTCTCGGAAGAACCCACAAAAGGGCAAGGAAAACTCACACCCAGTGGGCAGGGAGAATTCACATCCAGTGGGACGGCAGTGACAATGCTGACTATGAGAAACCTTGGAGAGGACCTCAAATGTGTGTCAAAAGTCTAGCAGCCGCATTTTGTACCAACTGTAATCTTTTAATGCTAGACATGGGGAGACCCCAAAATAATACGTTACAGTAATTGAGACGAGGCGTAACAAACGCATGGATAATGATCTCGGCGTCTTTAGTGGACAAAATGGAGCGAATTTTAGCGATATTACGGAGATGAAAGAAGGCCGTTTTAGTAACTCTTTTAATGTGTGACTCAAAGGAGTGAGTTGGGTCGAAGATAATACCCAGATTTTTTACCGAGTCACCTTGTTTTATTATTTGGTTGTCAAATGTTAAAGTTGTATTACTAAATAGAGGTCGGTGTCTAGCAGGACCGATAATCAGCATTTCCGTTTTTTTGGCGTTGAGTTGTAAAAAGTTAGCGGACATCCATTGTTTAATTTCATTAAGACACGCCTCCAGCTGACTACAGTCCGGCGTGTTGGTCAGCTTTAGGGGCATGTAGAGTTGGGTGTCATCAGCATAACAGTGAAAGCTAACACCGTATTTGTGTATCATGTCACCCAGCGGCAGCATGTAGATGCTGAAGAGTGCAGGGCCAAGGACCGAACCCTGGGGAACTCCACACGTTACCTTAACATAGTCCGAGGTCATACTGTTATGGGAGACGCACTGCACCCTGTCAGTAAGATAAGAGTTAAACCAAGACAGGGCTAAGGCTGACATACCAATTCGTGTTTTGATACGTTCTAATAAAATATTATGACTGAAACGACGGCTGTGTTTGTGTCGCCAAAGGCAGCTGCAATACACCGCTTCCCACCTACAGCTTTCTTCTTTGACGTCTCCAATATTAATTGAACAAATTGCAAAAGATTCAGCAACACAGATGTCCAGAATACTGTGTAATTATACTATTAAAGCAGACGACTTTTAGCCGTGATCGTTGCTGAAACCGCTACAATCCGTGACGTCACGCACACGCTTCATCATACCACGATGTTTTCAACAGGATACTTGGCGCGAAATGTAAAATTGCAATTTAGTAAACTAAAGCGGCCGTATTGGCATGTGTTGCAATGTTAATATTTCATCATTGATATATAAACTATCAGACTGCGTGGTCGCTAGTAGTGGCTTTCAGTAGGCCTTTAAAGGTAACTTAGATATTGGGTTTCACTATGTAAAGCACTTTGATTCACTAGAGAAAAAGCGCTATATAAATATAATTCACTTCATCATATCGAACATTACATTGACACACCTTGTCCAAAATAGCTCAAAAGCAACACTACAATTTGCTACATTTACTAGAAAAAACGCTTTTATTTCTGTTTTTAGATCCGCCGTTTTATACATCTTTATTATTATTTTTATTTTTTTAAGTAGCAAAATTATTTGAGTACATCATAGTCAGCTCTACGCAATACATGCAGTACAAAATATACATCCTTATCTCCATTGAACTGTCTTGTGCTCAATGGCAATATTATTATTATTTCACAAAAGGAAAATTGAATTAAATATAACATATCTCAAAAGAGTAATGGGAAGAAGTATAAACTTTTTGAACCCCCTCTCTTTTACTGGACATCTGTGTTGCTGAATCTTTTGCAATTTGTTCAATGAATAATGGAGACGTCAAAGAAGAAAGCTGTAGGTGGGAAGCGGTGTATTGCGGCCGCCTTTAGCAACACAAACACAGCCGGTGTTTCCTTGTTTACATTCCCGAAGGGGAAGCTTTACAATGGAACAGAGCGGTTAAGCGAACATGGTTCCCTACCACATGTAGGCAGGTTTCGGTGGGAAAATGGTGGTAATAAGTCGTGTGTTTTCATCGCATAATTGCACAATATTTTGGACATCTGTGTTGCTGAATCTTTTGCAATTTGTTCAATGAATAATGGAGACGTCAAAGAAGAAAGCTGTAGGTGGGAAGCGGTGTATTGCGGCTGCCTTTAGCAACACAAACACAGCCGGTGTTTCCTTGTTTACATTCCCGAAGGTGAAGCTTTACTATGGAGCAGAGCCGTCAAGCGAACATGGTTCCTTACCACATGTCAACCGGCAGGTTTCGGTGGGAAAATGGTGGTAATAAGTCGTGTGTTTTCATCGCATAATTGCACAATATTTTGGACATCTGTGTTGCTGAATCTTTTGCAATTTGTTCAATGAATAATGGAGACGTCAAAGAAGAAAGCTGTAGGTGGGAAGCGGTGTATTGCGGCTGCCTTTAGCAACACAAACACAGACGGTGTTTCCTTGTTTACATTCCCGAAGGTGAAGCTTTACTATGGAACAGAGCGGTCAAGCGAACATAGTTCTCTACCACATGTCAACCGGCAGGTTTCGGTGGGAAAATGGTGGTAATAAGTTGTGCATTTTCATCGCATAATTGCACAATATTTTGGACATCTGTGTTGCTGAATCTTTTGCAATTTGTTCAATGAATAATGGAGACGTCAAAGAAGAAAGCTGTAGGTGGGAAGCGGTGTATTGCGGCCGCCTTTAGCAACACAAACATAGCCGGTGTTTCCTTTTTTGCATTCCCGAAGGTGAAGCTTTACTATGGAACAGAGCGGTCAAGCGAACATGGTTCCCTACCACATGTCAACCGGCAGGTTTCGGTGGGAAAATGGTGGTAATAACTCGTGTGTTTTCATCGCATAATTGCACAATATTTTGGACATCTGTGTTGCTGAATCTTTTGCAATTTGTTCAATGAATAATGGAGACGTCAAAGAAGAAAGATGTTGGTGGGAAGCGGTGTATTGCGGCTGCCTTTAGCAACACAAACACAGCCGGTGTTTCCTTGTTTACATTCCCGAAGGTGAAGCTTTACTATGGAACAGAGCCGTCAAGCGAACATGGTTCCCTACCACATGTCAACCGGCAGGTTTCGGTGGGAAAATGGTGGTAATAAGTTGTGCGTTTTTATCGCATAATTGCACAATATTTTGGACATCTGTGTTGCTGAATCTTTTGCAATTTGTTCAATGAATAATGGAGACGTCAAAGAAGAAAGCTGTAGGTGGGAAGCGGTGTATTGCGGCCGCCTTTAGCAACACAAACATAGCCGGTGTTTCCTTTTTTGCATTCCCGAAGGTGAAGCTTTACTATGGAACAGAGCGGTCAAGCGAACATGGTTCCCTACCACATGTCAACCGGCAGGTTTCGGTGGGAAAATGGTGGTAATAACTCGTGTGTTTTCATCGCATAATTGCACAATATTTTGGACATCTGTGTTGCTGAATCTTTTGCAATTTGTTCAATGAATAATGGAGACGTCAAAGAAGAAAGATGTTGGTGGGAAGCGGTGTATTGCGGCTGCCTTTAGCAACACAAACACAGCCGGTGTTTCCTTGTTTACATTCCCGAAGGTGAAGCTTTACTATGGAACAGAGCCGTCAAGCGAACATGGTTCCCTACCACATGTCAACCGGCAGGTTTCGGTGGGAAAATGGTGGTAATAAGTTGTGCGTTTTTATCGCATAATTGCACAATATTTTGGACATCTGTGTTGCTGAATCTTTTGCAATTTGTTCAATGAATAATGGAGACGTCAAAGAAGAAAGTTGTAGGTGGGAAGCGGTGTATTGCGGCCGCCTTTAGCAACACAAACACAGCCGGTGTTTCCTTGTTTACATTCCCGAAGGTGAAGCTTTACTATGGAACAGAGCGGTTAAGCGAACATGGTTCCCTACCACATGTAGGCAGGTTTCGGTGGGAAAATGGTGGTAATAAGTCGTGTGTTTTCATCGCATAATTGCACAATATTTTGGACATCTGTGTTGCTGAATCTTTTGCAATTTGTTCAATGAATAATGGAGACGTCAAAGAAGAAAGATGTAGGTGGGAAGCGGTGTATTGCGGCCGCCTTTAGCAACACAAACACAGCTGGTGTTTCCTTGTTTACATTCCCGAAGGTGAAGCTTTACTATGGAACAGTTCCCCACCACATGTCAACCGGCAGGTTTCGGGGAGATAATGGTGGTATTAAGTCTGCTCTTACCATAGTTATGAGCGGAGGGCTTGCGTTGTGCGGACTCTCTTGCCTCCTCCAACCGGCCGCCCCCGACCGTCGGGTGCTTACACCGTGGAGTAGGGGGGGAAAAATATGGCAATATGGCGAAATGATCAAGTATGACACATAGAATAGACGTGTTTAAATAAGAAAATCTCATTTCAGTAAGCCTTTAACAAATATCCAGTTTCCTCTGAACCACATTTTTATTACACCTGGATCCACCAAACTAAATTTTATCCAGAACAATGTGCTTACAATTCTCAATATATCATATAAGTCATTGTTTTCAACCACTGTGCCGCGGCGCCTAGTGTGCCGTGAGAGATTATCTAATTTCACCTATTTGGGTTAAAAATATTTTTTGCAAACCAGTAATTATAATCTGCAAATTGTGTTGAGTGTCGGTGCTGTTTAGAGCTCGGCAGAGTCACCGTGTAATACTCTTCCATATCAGTAGGTGGCAGCCGGTAGCTAATTGCTTTGCAGATGTCGGAAACAGCGGGAGGCAGTGCACAGGTAAAAAGGTGACTAATCCTTAAATCAAAAATAAACAAAAGGTGAGTGCTCTTAAGAAAAGGCATTAAAGCTTAGGGAAGGCTGTGCAGAACAAACATCTGTGGTCAGATGTTTGGATAAGAAAAGGTGAGGCCTCTAATCCCAGGAACACCATGCCTACCGTCAAGTATGGTGGTGGTAGTATTATGCCCTGGGCCTGTTTTGCTGCCAATGGAACTGGTGCTTTACGGAGATTAAATGGGACAATGAGAAAGGAGGATTACCTCCAAATTCTTCAGGACGAGCTAAAATCATCAGGGTCTTGGGCGCAAACACACTCCGAAAGTGGTAAAGGAATGCCTAAATCAGGCTAGAATAAAGGTTTAAACGTGTGGACAATGCTGAAGAAACAAGTCCATGTCAAGAAAACAAAACAAATTCAGCTGAAATGCGCCAATTTTGTCAAGACGAGTGGTCAAAAATTCAAGCAGAAGCTAAAAGCGCTTTATTGCAGTGAAACTTGCCAAATATTAACACTGCTGTATGTATACTTTTGATTGCTCACATGTTCAGTAGAGCCATAATAAATTCATAAAAGAAGCAGACTTTGTGAATGTTTTTAGTGAGTGCTCCAATCACTCTATCAAAAAGAAAGAGTTGTAGAAATGATTGGAAACTCAAAACAGCCATGACATCATGTTCTTCATAAGTGTATGTAAACTTTTGATTGTGGCTGTAAGTCGTCACATGCGAGTGAGCAGTGTTGTGTTCGGGCCAGATGTTCTTCCGAGGGAATTTAAATTGCTGGTCAACTCCAAGTTCTTTTGATGACACACAAGCTGATTTTAAATGAATCCCAGACAGAATAGGTGTTTTGACATTTATGCCAAAGCTTTGGAGAGACCAATCTATGAACAACACAT